>NW_024580671.1:31152659-31185286 GCF_017639235.1 Corvus kubaryi | reverse complement strand
ATTCCATTCCATTCCATTCCATTCCATTCCATTCCATTCCATTCCATTCCATGTTCTGATTGTGAATGTCAGCCACCATTACATGGAAGTCAAGTCACCTCTTTAAAGGCAAGTAATTTGAATTAAATTGGAGGTCTCACTGACTGTGCTGAAGTTTGATTTGGGACTTCAGAGTCTATGCCTGTAAAGATCAGATAGCAAATCTCAACTATGCACATAGTTCCTGGAACTTCACTGTAGACTGTCTAGATGTGTTGTTTATTCAAATATACATGATTGGGGATAGAATCATAGAATGGTTTGGGTTGGAAGGGACCCTAAAGGTCACCTGGTTCCAACCCTCCTGCCAGGAGTGGGCACACACTAGATCAGGTTGCTCAGAGCCCCATCCAGCCTGGTCTCAAACACATACAGGGATGGGGAGTCCACAAGCTCTCTGGGGTAGATTTTATGTAGACACAGAAAGTCAATCCATACATTTCTGAGAAATGCATGAGGACTTTATATGGATGAAATAAAAATTGAAATGTAAATGCCACATATTTTTTCATTTATTTATCCACAGGCTACTGCAAATTTTGGAAAACAGTAGAGCAGAACAGTTCCAAGCTTTGGGGTGTTTAGAGTTTCTCAGTAAATCTTTTATGACCAAATTATATGTATAATTATACTAAAAATTACTCCTGGTGCTTAACTTATAATTCTAAAAGAAAAGATTGAGAAGTAGATCCTTTCACTGGTAGAAAGCCAAGGCTAGAAAATACAGGTTATCATAGTGGCAAAAAAAAAGGTGGAAAAGACAAGAGTAATGGCTGTGAAATTTGTGCACTATGCAGCTGGCAGTAAGCTCTGAAGCTTTCTGGGTTTACTTTTTATTGGGAAAAATGTTTCAGGATAAAATAAATACATTACATAATACAAAAGTAGATCTGCCAGCATTAATAGACCAGCAGGATGACTGATAGGCACAGTCAGAAACACATGAGATTATGGCTAATGCTCGAATTAGTGCAACCCCTATGCATTACTATCAATGCAGTAACTGCAAGCAGCTAGAGAGTAACTGCCCATCCCCTAATTCTGTTGGATCTACTTAGCAGTAATGACTTGGATTCCTATTCCAGACCTTATTTTGTTTGACATACTATAGCTCATCTGCTATGAAGACCATGTCGTATTTGAAAATGCCTCTTAGGGGGATCTCGTAAGCCTCTCATATTAACCCAGTTCTCACATACTTAGTTAAATGCGATTTTCAAATTAAAAAAAAAAAAAATCTATTTCAGAGGCACACAGGTACTCTCAAGCCTCACAGTCAGCATCTGAAGTTCCAAAGGCAAACGTGGAAGCAAATGTATTTAAGGTATACTGGATCTCTGTGCCAATTCATTTGTCTTCTAAAGCAACTCATTAACACACGTGCAGTGAAATTCTCGCATTGCAATCCTAGTGATTTTCTGAGCATAAGAAGCTGGAGTTGCATGGCTTTCGTGAGGGAGAGCATCACAATGCACATCAGCTACAGAGAAAACCTGTGCATGCACAGTGTCTGGATTCAGTAGATCTTTGGAAGCTTTCTTGGAATTACTGCACTGCACTAGCTGCCAAACCTCTGGAAGTCTGTAAAAAAATGTAGAAAAGTGGTAGGGAAGAAAAAGACCAGCAAAAGCAGCTGTCTCTCACAAAAAAAATGGTAGTCTGCCATTCTGGGCTATAATAGGATTTGAGAAAGGCATCAAAACATAGAGCACAGTGGGTTTAAGAAGCTTCAGAAACTGTTTTTCTTCAGAGGACTGTAAAAAAGGCCAGTAAATAAGAAATCAGTCTGAAAAAATGATATTTAGTGAAATACGTGACTAAGCAATGCAATCAGATCATTAACTTGAAATTTGAAAGTTTGACTATCAACTCTAGCAAGTTAGCTGCTTACCTGAGCAGAAATATCTGACCAATGATAGTCCACATTTCCAAACTTCTGACAGTTTCTCAGGTTATAAAATCCCCAGCTTTCTCTTTCCCAACCATCTGTCAACACTCCTAGCTTCTCCCTTGATAACTTCTACAGTGTGGTTGTTCATCACATTAAAATCAGCACAAAATCCAGTTGCTACACAGTCTTGAACCTTGAATATGTGCACGCATAAAAAAATAAACGTCTTGTAATACAAAATAAATAACTCAAGGAGTACTCATGTGATTACTGTATTTATATTTAATTAATGGCAAGCACTCAGTATTTAAAATTATGTGAAGATGCTGCAAAATTTCCAGCCTCCTACATTAAAATGCTGTAGGCCCTTACAGAATATAAGTTCAACTTGTTGTGCCCTTGAGAAAATGCATTTATAGTCTGTATAATATCCTCTAATAATATATTAAAATATATGGATCTGATATTTAGATAAGGGATATTTAGATACATGCCATGAGCTCATAGCCTGAAGCTCAGGATAAGGTTTGTTTTGCCTGAAGGTAGCTGCCTTCAGTTGGGTGTTTGTCTGCTGAACTAGTAATTCATTCCTTTACAATCAGTGGGAGAGGGAAGTACCATGAGGAGACGTTTCTAAATAACTATCCTAAGAGAGGTGTCCAGAGTGCAAAGGATAACCCATAAGTCGAGGTGCCTGTATCCCTCCACTGACTATTGAAAGAGTGCAGAGAAGTAGTTTTATACAGCTGAGGGGTGATGAGTGATACAAATTTTGTACATGAGCACAAAGGAGGCCCTATAGCACAGAGATGGGTCGGGACACAAATTTGGCCAGTCTGTAGTAGTGTGATGAACCCTGAGAGTCTACAACATGATGGCAATCAATGCAGGCTAGGAAATCAACCAGGAGGCTGGACAGAGCTGTAGAGCAAAAAGCTCATATACGTTGTTTCCACAGTTAGAGTGCAACAGGGAAGCCTGGCAGCTAAACAAAACCTGCCCTGGATCAATGACTATTTTGGGGAAGTCTGGAATCACACTGTATTAATATCAGTATAAAACTACATGGTCTCTAGTTTGTGTTGGCTAACTTCAGCATTAGTAAGATAATAGGGATTAAAGAGTGAGAAAACAGGGTTTAAGAGAGGAAATAAAAGAGAAAACTCAGTTATCTGGATGTTACAATAGCACGTAACTGTACATTTGCTGTATTATAAACTGCGATGAGTAGCATTAGCAGCATTTTTGGCTAATGGAAAATCTACTTTCCTTCCACAGATTGTTGAAAAATGCTCACAGCATTGCTACCTGAACAATGCGGAACAGAGGAGGAATGAATCAGAGAATCCAGGAATGGTGGCTGTCTTGGCTGCCTGAACAGGTGCCTAATTCTAATCTTTTCAGTAACTGCATTGGTTTCAGTTTTCACTGTGTTAATTTCGATTTGATTATACCAGAGATTCAGGTGACTTCTTAATTATTTTCTGGAGAAAATATTCGCTGAAGTGACCTTTTCTTAAAATGAGAAAAAGATTGAAATAAATGTTGGAGTTTCCAGAACTCATCTACTATTGAATCAGAATAATGCCCTAAACCAAGAAACCTGTGTGTGGTTATAGTCACAGGGAAGGATGCAAATGACACTTGAGTACAATGCCAACAAAAACAACAAAAAAGGACTGATCCTTATTCTGCAGTGAGTCTGCTAAAGGGCATAGACAAACCTATCTGTTTAGCTAAATCAGATGAATTTACCCACAGGAATTTCTTGTTGGGTTACTGCATCAGGCAGAATCATTTGTTTGGCATGTTATTCTTGAAAAATTGTTATGAGATATCCAAACTTCTTCCATTTACCTTTCTGATAAAAGCCCTCAGCTGTCAGATAGTGGGCTGTCTGGTACTTACCGACTTATTTCAGTGCATAAATACTTATGAGGAAAAAAAAAGAGCTGCATGCAGACAGAATACTGTAATATTCCCTGAAGAAAGCTTTTAATCAACAGCTTCAAAAGAGTGCTCTGTTAATGAGCAACTGAAATGTTATAAATTCAGCCAGCTATGTTTAATTTAGACAGTCTTCCTTGCAGCTTGAGAGTACAAAAGACCAGTGTCAGTGGCCTGTAGGCCTTTGCAGTTACTGCCCAGTGGTTAACCATGGGAAAGAAAAGCTATTGCAATTTAATTAGCTGAAGGATAACTTCTAGGTAATACTGACAAAAATAATCAGCTAGATGCCAGTGAACTGCTAGCATGAAAATCAGGCAACATAATGTCTGTAAAGTTTGATTTGTATTCTCAAAGCAGCTTTATTCACAAAAAAACCCCTCCACCCCACTTCTCTACAAAATAATGTATTGTTTCTCAAGCCCATGTTTTTAGGCTCGTTTGAATTCTGCTTGCTTGGCTGAAATCAAGCCAATTCCTGGCAGCTGGATTTCAGCATATTCATTAAAGGCAATACTGTATCATTGCTTTAAAAAGATAGTAGATTGTAAATAAACAGTGAACACGAGCACTCTACAAAAAGCTAACACAGCATTAAGCAGTAGTTTAGCCAAAGGCAATTTCAATTGTTAATGTTTACTGTGTGCTGGTTTCAGCAATTCTGAAGGTCTTTTTCCTGAGCAGTGCTGTTCTAATGCTTAGTTCCTGTGCCCTCTTGTTCTAGGGTTGGATCAGCTTGTAACTGAGGATAGTTCTTCCCAACTACTTCTGTAGTAAGCTGATCATGATAGTGTGTCTTGCTGATATGAACTTTATCCTTATTTCAGAAGAAATACTTTATATATACAATTGAAAGAATACCCTTTCAAGATCATGCTTTCTTTGCTCATATCAAGATTGTCATCCTAGTTCAGAGTTACAGAAGTGTTGGTTTCACAGTGTTGTGTTCAAGCCCCTGTGCTGACATATCGCTAAACAAGCATCAGGTATGCATAAACAGATTTCTCATTCTCTCTGCTACCACATGGAATTATTTTATAAAGTAGAAATATTACTCTAGAAGCATCAAGCTAGGTCTATGAGTGCTGGCACCAGCACCAGCTGGATCTTTTTTCATATAGGGTAGTGTAGAGTCTTTCCCATGTGTAAGCTGAAAATGCAGCACCTCCTCAGCTGGTGGATCCTGGAATGGCCTTTTCTTTGAGATGCCTGTGTCATTTGGTTGATGTCGTACAGCAATGAACATGGAAACTTTATTTCCTCAGAAAACCAACTGGAATTGTATAATTCAGACTGTGCATTATTACTGGTTTCAGTGGAGTTCCTGACAAGTTTTAAGCTTAAAAACTGAAAGTGCCATTTGGTTGTTTCCCAGGCACCTCTTTAGGAGGGATGCTAATCTAAAATAGCTACTTAGTGTGAAATACAAAGCTTCCCATACTTAAGGTGAAATCTGGAATCTGGATTTGAAGGAACCAGATTTTCATCCTGAGACTCTCACCTATATCATCCACTCATTTCACAAGGCTCTGTGGCATCTTGAAATTGGCAGGCAACTGCTTATCTATCATGCTGATGGCAAGGACATAATTTATATAGAATTTCCTTCTTTTAGTCTTGGCCCTTCTGTTCCATTGTTGCTTGAGACTGGACACATAAGAACTATGAACAAAGGTCTAATTTTCTCCATCTGGAAGCCACAGATTATACTGTTTACCTAAACCCAAGGGATATTGTGAGCATTCCTTGTTATAATAGCCCATTTCAAAATAGTCACACTGTAGGAAAAAAAAAAAAAAAGTTAAAACCATTTGCAAAGTAGTGTTTTGTAAAAGTTTAGTGGTGAATATTTACCTCTTCAGCTTCTACTGTTAGAACATCAGTATTTGTTTTATTTTATTGCATTTTTAGCTGGTTAATAAGATTTCTTAATTTAAAGTTGCATCTCTCTAATGACCTTTGCTGGATGCTAAATTTTAGATTGCATTTACATATGAGACACTCCTATTTTGTTAAGTAGGAGACATCATGGGGATAATCAGTTTATCTTAAGCTGTAATTCTATGTCTAGCGAGGATTCAAATTTCTAGGATGGCTAATGGTTTAGTGAAGTCTGCTAAAACATCTTTGAGATAAATCCCAGCATAATGAGATCAGTTAGATCTAGCTGTAAAATGGAACAGAAGCTTAATTTTCAGTTGCACAGTTTGGTGCTTTGCTTTTTTTCCTTTACAACTTGACAGAGCTCTATCTGAAATTTTAAAAATGCTGGAACTGGATGGATCTTTTGAATGTGCATGAAATAAATGGGAGAAACTAAACAAAACAAAAAAAGAAGTAGCTAGTTTCATGTAAGGTTAGATTTTCCATTCCATGGAAACTAATTTGACTCCAATGTTAATTCTCTAGTGCAAGGATGTGCATGCTTTGCAGCTACAAGATCCTTCTTACATAGGGTGTATGTGGGCACTAATATAGTACAGGCAGCAAAGTAACAGTAACAATTTCAATAAGAGGTCTACAGTTCCATTTGTGGTCAGGGCATCATTGTCAAATTAGGAAGCATCTGGTTTCTTGGCATTTAGGTTTATATTTTAACCTGTGTGTTAACAACAGTATCACTTTCATTTTTAATTGTATGCAGTATGTCATGCTTTGGGGTTTTACTATTTTTATGCAATTACAGTCCTTGTGACAGAAACTGGGCAAGCCCAGCTGCAGCACTAAAGCTGCTGTTAAAGCACAGAGCTTATGAATTGGCAGTGCAACTGTTTTAGGGCAGTTGGTGCAATTTCATTCTGAACTGCCAAGGAAGTAAGAATTTGCCTACACCCACAAAATACTCCCCAAAAGCTATACATTTAAAATAAAGTGGATTTTTCTGAAATTGGTCCATATTTTGGAGTCTGACAAGCTAAATCACAGAGCCTTCTCACACTTCAGCATCTGAGCCAGCTCGGGAACTACCAATAAACCCCAGTGTCCTTTAAGAGTCACAGTAGTGACTGTAATCTGCATGTGACAGATGACATTTCGGGGGGAAGGAAGCAACATTTCTGACAGTTCTTGTGAATCATCTCTGACTAACGGGACCTTGGCAGTTACAGGAGACAGTTCACCCTGAGCAGAAGCATCCTCTGTTCCCAGCATTTTCAACCTCTTCCTTCTGATCTTGTGCTAAGTGCCCAGTTTTCTCCTTCTTTTTAGAGCAGGGCAAGAGGGGTTTGTAGCATCTGTACAGAGACAGAGGGTGTCAGAAGTACTGTGCTCAGTCTGAGGTAGAGGGGCATTCAGGGTTAGGAAAATGGTACCTAAAACAGTGCTTCCCCCAGCATAAGTAGTACAGATTTCTTTTTTAAAGTAGTATTTTGGTTTTTTGCGTTGTGTCACTTTACACACTGTGGGACAAATAATAGAATTTTACCCTGGTTTTTGTTCATTCTTGAGATAATGCTTGATTAGCCAAATGAAAAGTTCCTAAAAAATGTAAAAATTTTAACCAGGAAGTCAAAACTGAGCACTGCTTCTTGCATGTCTGTACCTACTTCTCTATAGCCATACATTCCAAACGTGCTCAGGAACAGTCTTTGGCGCTGAAATGAGGTTGCTTCCACTGGTACACTCCAGAACTTTTCCCAGCCCAAATTTGGCTCTTGTCAAGTAGCATTCCCACAGGCCCTTCCCAGCCCCTGGCAGCTGGAAGGGACCATTCCCAGCAGTTTGGAGCCGTATGTATGGAGCTGAGGTAGTTCACCAGTGCTGGCACAGGCTCGGCGGAGCGCTGAACTTACTGCTGTGGATGAAGCCGTCCTATCCATAACAAGTGTTTCAGCTCCGTTGCATACACTTCTCAGAAGACTCCAGGTTATCCCAGCCTCGGGATTTCCCCCGTCAGAGCAGGTCTGTCCTGCACGAAGCGCAGCGCCCGCACCCAGCCCTGCCGAAAGAGCAGCTGGAGAAGCCGCAGCGAGCAGTGGTGTACCCACAGCACCTCCCGGAGCAGCCGAAAGGCAGCGCGTTGTGTGTACTGAGCCGGGCCATAATGGATATCACAAGGAAAATGGCTTTCCTGAACTGTGCTGCTCTGGGCCAGTGAGGAGAGCGGACCATCAAACCAAGCCCCCAAGCCTGCCAGAGCTCAAGGAGCGTTTGGACAACGCCCTCAGATATATGGCGGGCTTGTCCTGTGCAGGGCAGAAGTTGGACTCGATGAGCCCTCTGGGTCCCTTCCAACCCAGGCCATTCCCCGATTCTCACCCCCCCCCCGCCCCGGGCCGTTGCAACGGCGTTTGCGCTGCCCCACGCGCCCCCCGGCGGGGGCGGATGGAACTGACCCGCGCCTGCGCGGCCCCCGAGGACGCCCGCCCCGCCCCGCCCACCACAGCGTCGAGATGGCGGCGTCTGCAGCGCGCTCAGCGGCCCGGCGGTTTCTCCTGCCCTGGTCTGCCCGCCTGGTGCGAGCGCCCGGCGCGGCGGAGCGGGTGAGGCGGCGGGGCCGGGAGCGGAGTGGAGGGAGGCGCGGGGGGCGCAGTAGCTCCGAGCGCCGGTGCCTGGGCTGCCGCTGAGGGGACGCGAGGAGTTGGAGGCCGTCGGGCGTGGTGCACGCTGGGAGTTGTAGTCGCGGCGGCGGCGCGGTGCATGGCGGGAGGTGTAGTAAGTGATTAGTTTGCACTGGTCCGGGGCTCCTCAGTGTGAGGAGGATGTTGGTGAACTGGAGATGTTCAGCAGAGATGAACTGGGCTGGGACATGTGCCGTGTGAGGAGAGGCTGAGAGTCCGGACCTCGTTCAGGCTGGAGAAGACATGGCTTCTGCTGGACCTGTGGAGGAGCTGTGAGAAGTACCTGAGCCAGCACCTAGGAGAAGGTTGTCAGGAAGATAAAACTAGGCCTGTCACAGAGGGGCACGGTGGCAGAATGAGAGATAATGGGCGTAAGTTGAAACAAGAGAGGAAAAACTGAATATGTGGCAGTCAAGCAGTGGAGCAGGCTGCTCACAGAGCTGTGAAGTTCCAGCTACCTTGGGAGATTGTCAGTACGCAAATGCAAAAAGTCGTGAGCAGAATGGTCTGACCAAGCTGATCCTGCTTGGAGCAGGAAGTTGGACCAGAGACCTCCAGAGGTCCCTTCAAACTTGAATTGTGCTGTGATTCTGAAATGAGTGAGTTTTGAGAGATCTAACTTATTTTAGGAGGAGAGTGGGTGAGAGCTGGATTTTGTACTTTCGTGTTTAGTGTATTTATATGGGGAGAGAAATCTTTGTTTATTTGAAACATTTGAAATAACAGTTTTTGAGATAGCTGTTTGCTTGAAGTATGCATTTGGGATACATATTTGCATTTCTTGTTATTGAAAAACTGCAGTAAACTTCCCTTCTTTTCTACCCCGCTCTCATTTAACATGCTTTAGCTGCCACATGATTGTTTAAAACCGGCAATTTCTGCTGCTCTGATCAATGGGTGATGGATTTGCAGTCCTGACACCGGCCCTTGGGCTATATCTCACTTCACCTTAGAAAGCAGCTACCCAGGAGAATTCCAGATGGTAAAGGTCCTGCAGGCTCTTGCTGGCAGAAGTGGGAAACAAGTGTGTCTGGCTGATGAGAGTAACAGCTTCTATGTCAGATTGGAGGGCAGCAGATGCATCTCCTCACTTGTAGTTATCTTCAGGGTTTGTTTCAGATTCAGGGTACTGCTTCCTTGATGTGAAGTAGTGGTGAATAGTAGTCCTGAATTCTTTTCCTTATAAATGCATGCTTCAAGAAAGACCCACAAACTTAATGCTGAAGTTCAGCAATACATTTTTCAGAAAAGCATCTATGGATATAACTAAACAATCTGAGGGTGACTGATGATTTTCCTTTCCAGTGTGTGCATGTTGGAACAAGGAAGCTCAGAGTTTCCAAAGCAGCAACAGAAGTAATCTTAAATGTCCCTGAAACTAGGGTGAGTCCTTTGGAAAATGGCTTGCAAGTAGCTTCTGAAGACTCTGGACTCTCAACATGCACAGTAAGTAGCTTACAAAAGGAACGTTTTTTTGTATCTATTCCTATGTGTTCATTTCCTCGTGGAACTAAATTGCATTTGCATTTCAATATTTATTAACAGCTGTTTGTAGAACTTAAGCTAGGACATAGAAGTCTTAATGCTTTTGTGGATTTGTAATTAAATTTTCTGTGAAGATCAAAATTTCCTTTTCCTTGAAAACCTGCTCTGTTTAAGGAAAAAGCCATAGCAAAGCTGTTAGCTGGTAAAATGACTTTTTTTTTTTTTTTTCCTTCATTGAGGTTGGTCTTTGGATTGATGCTGGAAGCAGGTATGAAAATGAGAAGAACAATGGAACTGCTCACTTTCTTGAGCATATGGCTTTCAAGGTGAGTATGAATATTGATGTAGAAGTTTACAATGGATTTTTAAGTTATTTGTCTTTAAAGATCAATGATAAAAACTTTGTCAGAATTGTATAAATAAATTTAAATGAGAAAAATAATATGGACAACTAAGACTTTGGTTTCCATTAGAAAATGAAGCTAAAGTCCTAGTTCTGTGTAACTGTTACACAGCTATGGATTACACAGATCCAGTTTTTAACTCACTTTTACCTTCTTAAAATAGTCTTAGAAGACACACAGTCACCCTTTTGCCAGGTTTTTATTTTCATTTGGGAGCATAGTAGGATTTATATCTGACTTTCAAGCTTGGAGAGATTAGTATGCCAGTTTTATTTCCAGAGCACATTTTCTTTCTCTTGATGGTGACTTTTCCAGACAAGTAGTAATGATGAGTAAATGAATTGAAGGGTGTAATGTGATTTTCTTATTGTTCTATTTCAGGGAACGAAAAAGAGATCTCAGTTAGACCTTGAACTAGAGATTGAGAACATGGGGGCTCATCTGAACGCATACACGTCCAGGGAACAAACTGTGTATTATGCAAAAGCTTTTTCGAAAGATTTACCAAGAGGTAATTGCTCTCATTCATCAGAAAAGCTGCAAAGAACAATGTGCTTGTCCAGCTTCCAGTGAGATGACACAGAATGATGCTTTTGCAGTGTTACAGTCCCTTCCTTGCTGGGTGAAAAGTCCGTTCTTGAACTTCACAAGAATGCGTGAATGCAGATTTGGAAAGGAGCCGCCAGGGAAGCTGATATTTGAAACATTTTTCTCTTCAGAGTCCCAAAATAAGATACCTTTTGGACTTCTCCCTTCCTGCAGAGCAAATGTTTTGTCCCCTTGCTGGTCTTATTAGCACTTGTTCTTTGGGGTGGGTTTCACTTTTGGAACCAGATTTGTTTGGTAGTCTGAAAATATTCTTTTCATTTCCATCTCTGTTTGCAATTAGCTGTGGAAATTCTTGCTGACATAATTCAGAACAGTACCCTGGGAGAGGCAGAGATTGAGCGTGAGCGAGGAGTTATACTTCGAGAGATGCAAGAGGTTGAAACCAATTTGCAAGAAGTTGTCTTTGATTACCTTCATGCCACAGCCTACCAGAATACTGCCCTAGGACGCACAATTTTAGGACCCACTGAAAATATCAAGTATGTCCAAAAATATGTGCGTCTTTAATTGTGTGGTAACTTATATATTGAAAAAGACTTACCTGAAAATGTAGGGAACAGTGTCAGATTTCATTTTTATGCTGAAAGGCAGCTGAAATTGCACTGCATATCACTGTAAGAAGAACCCCTGTATTGCTTTAGTTCCCCTGTATACAGGCATCAAAGGGTATTTGAATTTCAGATGTCCTCTGCATGACTTCGGGGTTTTTTTGCCGTATTTTTCTCCTGTTTCTTAAAAGTGCATCTGACACAAAATTGGAAATACTTCTTTTTCCTATAGGTCACATGTTAGGCTTTATTGTAAGCACACGGTGTTTGCATTGCTCTTTCAGCATTTGTTTAGACCAGTACAGGGGACTGCTAAATGTGCTGTTTTCAAAGAAAAGGAGATCATAAGTGCATCCTGTCTCTACCTGACTGAGTTGGAAATCTCACTCCTTCTCAGGAAGCTGGAAGAGCTTTGAAAGGCAAAATGTATCCAGTTCCTATTTCCTTTTTCGGAAGTCACCTGTATTTTAGCTTTCTGCCTCTGTTCTGCACATTGCAGAACTTTTAATTATTTTGATATTGTATTGTTATATACATTTATCTCTCTTTACTGTAGTAAACTTTACTGACACAGTAGTGCTGTCTCCTTTCCTGTTTCTAGATCCATAAATCGTAATGACTTGGTGGAGTACATAACAACACATTACAAAGGACCCAGAATGGTCTTGGCTGCTGCTGGAGGTTAGTATGGGATACTCGCCCTGGATCATGTGAAATGATGCTTGAAACCATGGCCTGGGGCTGTGGGAACAACATGATGAATTACCCATTGTTCAGTAGGTCCTGTTCATTGTTAGTGTTTTGTGCTTTCATACCCTTTGAGCTTTTGCTCCCTTTTCCTCTCAGTAATATTCCAGAACCTTTAAATCTGGAACAAGAAGTGAATTGGAGGCCAAAGTCATTTTTCCATGTGGGCAGGAAAAAAGGATCCTAGAAGGTGTTCAGTGTGAAGAGGGGAATAGCAAGGAATGTGGAGAGAAAGAAGTAACATTGAGGCTTGAAAGAGAGCAAAGAGCTTGATTTGATGTAGTTTTAATGGAAGGCTGTTAAAGAGAACTAAGAAGGGGGAATCATTATGATCTTGCTCCCTATAAAGGGAATGTGTGAAGAATCCAAAAATGGGGTATTAAAGCAGGGGCACAATAAATTACTGCTTGTTTGAGTCCTTAAACTGTGCAGCAATTTAAATTAACTGTTTACTGAGTAACATCACAAAGCATGTGAAATACCTTTGTTCAGGGGTCTCTCATGATGAACTACTTGACCTGGCGAAGTGCCATTTTGGTAACTTGCCATCTGCTCCAGAAGGAGGACTGCCACCCCTGCCGCCTTGTAGCTTCACAGGTAGTGAGGTAAGCTGCTGGGTGGCTTTTTGAGCTGGCCCTTACATCCCCTGACACGTGCACTCTGGTGAGGAGAGAGGGCTGCTCTGCCACAGACTCAGCACATGAGAAGGTTTCTTGCCCCCAGTGAGGGCAATGGAGTAGCTGCTTTCCAAAGCAATACCTCCCATCCTTTCTTGGACAAGCCTCACTGCCACCATTTTTTATGCTTCACTTCCTGGAAGAATACATTCCTTATCCGTGCTCCTACTTCCCTTTTATCCACTTGGCTATGGTGTTGGAGCATTTCCACTTGTAGAGGATCACTTATATAAAGGATGTGGCAGAGAACTGAGGTATCCATGTTCTATTCCGGTCACTATTCAGATTTTACAAAGTCATCGGGTTTCCTTGCTGGTGGTAAATGACTTGTAATGCCCTCTCTGTGTTTGTTGGCAAAGTAATCTGAAAATGCCCCAGGGGAAACTAGTTAAGGCTGATGTTAAATTAAGCTTCGTATGCTTTAATTATAGTGCATGCTTTGTAATCCAGCTGTAATGGAAAAGTCTGTTTTCTGTTATTTAACTTCCCCTATGCCTGAGCATGTACAGGTTGTACTAGAGCTGTTCTCCTGTGTTCCAGATTCGGATAAGGGATGACAAGATGCCCCTGGCACACCTGGCCATAGCTGTTGAAGCAGCCGGCTGGTCAGACCCTGATACAATCCCACTCATGGTAGCCAATACTCTGATAGGTAACTGGGATCGGTCCTTTGGAGGAGGAGTGGTGAGTGAACCTACAAGCACCGTCCTGCTCTTGATGAGGTTGGTGGGATCTCCCTGACTGGGGTACTGCCAGGACAGAAAAGGGGATCCAGTTGTGAGTCTGAGAGTATTTGTTACACCCAGGATCTAGGAGAATCTTAGGAAGTGGTTCTAAACCACTGAAACAGAGGTGACTGGAGGTTTGCCAGCCCTCATGGAAAGTAGGATGTTTTATACCTGTACGTCATCAGAACCTGGGGGTATCAGTAATTAACTGTCCCTTTCTTGAACCCAAGTATCTTTATAGTTTTGGCTCAAATCTGGGCTGTTATTTTGAAATGTGGTATTACATACAAAGAAAGAAACGGTTGAAATGAACAGCTGATAATTTACGTTCTAGCTATTACTGCATGTTCTGTCATCATTGAAATGAAAATGGGAAATCATGGAGGTGACTGGTAAGCTTTCAAAAAAACTTCATAAAGCAATATCTTTATCTTTTGCCTCAGCAGAATTTGTCCAGTAAACTTGCCCAGATTGCCTGCCATGGTAACCTGTGTCACAGTTTCCAGTCCTTCAACACCTGCTACACTGACACAGGGCTGTGGGGACTCTATGTGGTCTGTGAGCCATCCACTATTCAGGACATGGTGCACTTTGTTCAGAGAGAATGGTAAGCTACCAACTGTTTCTCTGAAAATACTGTTTTTAGTGGAGGAATACAATTTAAAAGTAAAGTATTTAAAGAGAGTATTTTTCTCTGCTTGGGCTTGCCTGGGAGCAAAAAATGCATCAAATTCTAAACTTTGGCACCCAATGCCAAGTCCCAGCACCCAGTTTTTGGCACCCTTACTTGGAATGAACAGCTTAAAAAGTAGGTTTCGTTCCTTGTACAAGGAAACACAGCAGGGATTTTTTTTGACTGGCAAATGACAGGAGTTATGAAGTCAGACCTTTTAGAATGCTACTCACTCAGTGTACAGTGCCTGTGAGCTGCAAGTGCCACCACTGAAAGAGTAAATATTTGTGCATGAGAATAATGAACCAGACAGTATTAGTAGTTACCCGGTCTGCAGTTGCTGCAGTTGATGTACCAGGTGCTGGTGTTGGACAGCTGTAGTGAGTACATAGGGAAATGAAGGGTGAGCAGTTACATATGGAATTTTGAAACCTATAATTCTAGACAATATTCATTCATCTAAGGCTTAAATCTGTATTGAAGGATGTCCATAGGTGCAGCTGTAAAGCTTGAACTGCAGATGCTATTAGAAACAGATATATGTTACTTAAGAGCACTGATTTAAAGTGGGTAGAGTTGAAACAAGTCTTGAAAATGAGGAGTTTCTTTAATCACATAAATCACTTCTCATATACCATTATTCTGTGAGATTTCTGTTAAGTCAAGGAGAAAATGTCATCACTTTGACTATGTGTTTGCTGCAGTTTAGCACCAGGGAAGATACAAACGATTCCTGGGACAAGAATTTAGTGTTAAGATATTTAATGCATCCTCGTCCTCACAAAATGTTCCGTAGGCAGTGTGGCAAATCATAATCTCACCAGGAGAGGAGCCAGGAAGTAATGGATTGCCTTCTGGCTAATTACCTCTTATCTAGTTGCTTGGCTCCTACTTTTTTAGCAACATCCATTCTCAAGATAACAAGTACAGACTACACTTGTCTCAAAATATTCATTTAATAAAATGAAATACAGCTCTTCTAAGAGGAAAATCTTGCTCTTGGGTATATTGCTATGCTTCCAAAACCCCTACTCTTAGGCTGCTGCTTTGTATCTGTGGCTTGTTTTCCAAGCTGTCTTACCAGCTTTGTCTACAGAAAAGAAGTGCCTGGTAGGTGCAGTAATGCCTATGCACCTCTTTACCACAGACAATCTTGTGTGCTGCAGACTACCATTACTTAATGCCTCTGGATTTAAACTATTTTTCAGGATAAGACTTTGCACAAGTGTTACAGAAAATGAAGTAGCTCGAGCAAAAAATCTTCTTAAGACTAATATGCTGCTACAACTTGATGGTGAGACTTATGCAAACTTTTTCCTCTTTGTGGAGCTGTAAGCTGATAACTGAAGGATTTTTTCCCCGTTTTAGGGTCCACACCAATCTGTGAAGACATTGGAAGACAAATGCTGTGTTACAAGCGCCGAATCCCAATTCCAGAACTGGAGGCAAGAATTGAAGTAAGTGGCACCCATGTTGCAACTTTTAAAAGGCCATCAAGAAAATTACTTACTACAGAAAGTAACAATATAGAAGCTGTATTTCTTGTTCAGCCAAGAAAACATTTCCAGCTGAGAAAACTTTCAAGTGTTTTGTTGCCTACTCCCCTGTATTACATAAAATTAAGATCAGAAAGGGTTTTAAGATGGGATTGTTACAAAGATGCCTCTTCTACCCCTTTTAGGCTATTGATGCCCAGACTATTAGAGAAATCTGCACGAAGTACATCTATGATAAGCATCCTGCAGTTGCTGCCGTGGGTATGTGGTATCCCTATCCTCCCATAACCCCTCCAGACCACTTGCTGTGAGTTGAGCATGTGTCATGGCCAACTTTCTTTAACTTCCAGGTCCAATTGAACAACTTCCAGAGTATAGCAAAATCTGCAGTGGCATGTATTGGCTTCGTGAGTAGTAAATAACAAGAACTTCCAGCATATTTTAGCTTTAAAAAAAGCAAAAAAACAACCAAGACCACCCAACAAACCAACTATACCCCTGTTTAAGTCTTTGGAGGTGCTTTTGAGAAGATCAAAACTGAGAACCAGCCCCTCCTGTGTGTGTGTGTATAATGAAGAAAGGAATGGAAACATGTACAGTATTTGCATTTTTATTATAAAACAAGGATTGTCAGTAAGAGTCATTTCTTGACTTTAGTAGCATTCATCACTTGTTCTTGAGCAGCTTTCTTTGCCTTGACCATTTCAACGAGTTCCTGAAGAGAAGGTGGGGAAAAAGAAAACTAAACATTTAACTTGTGAACAATGCTGTGGTTTTGAACACTACATATATTTACTGTGAAACATTCTAGTTCTCAACATAATGAGAAATCTACAAAGTTTAATACTGTAGAGCAATTTCTCATAGAAACCAATCAGTTGATGAAAGGTCAATGCTCGTGTACCAGGAACTTTACCTACAGGAGGCTAGGGACAGGACTTCACCATCTGCAAGAGCCTGCTGTCAAATTATAACACAAATTTCCTGAGACAGACTTTCTTTCCCAGCTTCCAGAGCCAGTACTTTCACTGAGGAACATTTAGTCATTACTGCTCTTTTGGGGTTGAGTTACAAAAAATAAAACGTTTTCCACAAGGGTCCATAATTTTGCTGGTGTCAGATACTGTCTCTGATAGGCAATGGAAAAGTAAAAGCAAAGGATTCTCTCAAGACCTGGGTAGTGACAGTCCCAGGAGCAGGTGAGGGACCTTACCTTATATCGCTTCATGCAGTCTTTTTTTGACCGGCCTGGAACAGCTGCTGCTATTTTCTCCCATCTTTCAGGAGTATTTACTGGATAAGTCTTCAATGCTTGTTCTAAAAGTTTTTGTTCTTCTGTAGTCCAAGGGGCTGAATCTAGAGGTGATCCTGTTTTTAAATGCAAAAATGACAGCAAGAAAAGATATTTAAAAAAAAGAGTCTAGAAAATATTGTAAAACCTGTTAAAGTTGATTTAAAATCCATGCAGTTTTGGGGTGTATTTGTGTTCCAGAAACCCTCAAATCTGGCAACAGAGCCTGGATCACTTAATAGCTATGTAAGTTTGTAAGCAAATGTTGAGTAAGTTGTGGGTTACTTTCTTCCTAAGAGACACAGGGGAGACAAGCACACAAAAAGGGCTCCCTTTTCACCTTTACCTTCAAATCGTTCTGAGGGGGCAGCACTGTCCATCTGAGGCACCACACCATGTTCTTTTTTAAATTTGTCAAATGCTTTCTTGTTTATGTCATCTTTTTGATGAGGGTCTATGAGCAACACACATTAAAGAGAATAATTATTGCAAGAATATTAAAGCCATATATAATAACAACAACATTGTGTAGCAGATTAGTTTACAATAATCACAAAATCAAAAACCCCAATTCCTACTTCCTTTAAAAAGATGGTGAAGAGGTTGGTAGATTTAAAAAAAAAAAATCATTCAGGATCCAATAGATTTTTATCAGTGTCAGATTCTCCAACCCTTATCCTGTTTTATAGTGCTCAGAGGAATACTTGTTCCATATAATCTTAAACCTGAATCTGCAGCTTCAACAAAATCAAGAGGGATTATTTTCTCAAGTAAGGGCTGTGGCACAAAACTCATGTATTGCCCAGGGTATGACGGTGTCAGAGAGGAAGGAACACTGGGAAAATCCAGGTGCTCCCTGTGCCACTATGGGGTTAGTAACGCAGAAATCTCTTGAAAACTTAGTGGTTTTTTTTTTTTCCCTTCTGTTGTGAAATGTATGATTTCCTTGAGACTTTAATCCAGAGCTCTTGAGGCTTCATTTTTTATTTTATTATTAATTTTTGAAGATGAGATGAGCCACATTAATTTCGGTGTCTTATTCTGGTGTTGGATTCCATTAATTCCTTTAAAGTATCTCTAGAGCTTCATCAGTTCCATTTATTTTAGATACCTTTCTTTGTAGGGAGCTTTCCAAAAGGCCCATTTATCTCTCTCTGAGCCCTGCCATTTCATGTGTCCCAGACATCAGAGCATCAGGCTACAGTAAGAGAGTTCCTGAGTTGCTTGTGGGGTGGTGACTTACAAAAGAGCCATAAGGATGAAAACACTGAATCACATAAATGCTCCTCTAAATCTTCCATCTGAACTACCTATCTTTTGGGGATATACAGAGGATTTTCTTAAGAAACACAGCTCCATTCACAGAAAAGTCAGCTGTACAGAGGCAGGCAGACCATTACAAAAATAAGGTAATATAGATACCAAGCTTTTGGAGACTTTTTGCTTTATTGATGACATCTTTTGCTGTTCGTTTTATTCCAGTAGTAGAGTGCAAGTTCATGTAATTGGCAATAACTTCCCACCTAAAGCAAGAACAGAAAGAACAAACCAGCATATTATATAATACCTTATCTTCATATAAGCTATGGTCAAGCTCCTGTACACATTTTTATCAACTCTGAGCAAGTTCAAACATACTTAAATACGTATAAAATCTCGGAGTAGCTATTCTGGAAAGCTTTCAGTCAGTAAATGAAGAATTCAATCAGCTTGGGTGAACTTCTCAGCTCCCAATGCAGAAAAAGGATGGGGTAAACTGTAGGTAAGTGCAAACCTGTAATCCTCAAAATTCTCCTTAGCCACTGCTTTGCTGAATTCCCTAAAGACCTCTGACATTAAATACTGCAGGCTGCACTCAAGGGCTGAGAAGTTACTAACCCTATGTCCACTGCTCCCAAGAAGAATGCCTAAACATCAAGTAAAGGGGTTTAAACAGGAGAGCTGGAACAGCCCTAGCCCCAAGATAATTCCTAGTGGATTGTTAGAAAATGGAAGGCAATATGTACCCCTGGTCAGACAAGAGGATTGTGTGCCTTGAGCACTGACTGCTGAGCTGCAGAAACAGGCACTGGTAACATCTCCATGGAGTATGGCAGCTTTTTTTTTTTTTTTTTTTTAAGTAAGCATCCAAATCTTGTAATGGAGGCTTGAAATCTGTGAATCCTAACTGGAAGAAGGCATTTCATTCCTGGGAAAGAAAAGATTTCAGGTGTGCTCCTGTTTTTGATGCTTATCAGTAAGCTGAGTGCCAGTGCTGCTTTCTGTAAATCCACTTTTCCCCTGCCTCTTCCCTAAAGAAAGCTGGTGCACTTAAATCCTATCTCTGGATATTTTCCTCCTACCATGTAGAGGAGACACCAGCCTCACATTCATTGTGGAGCTCCTGGAAGCAGCTTACACACTTGTGTTCCTACCCAGCTGCACCCCAGTCCCTGGTGTGGTTTTGGTCTCTGCTGAAGGACTGGAGCCTACCCTGGAGTAAGCCCTGTGCAAACAGGCACCTCAGCACCATCCTGGTAATGGACTGAGGCCCAAATCTGGGGGGAGATAAGAAACAGGGCCAGAACTAACTCCAGTGACACATACAGCATGGTACCAAGGAAATACAAACCACTGGCTGCTTGAGAGTCAAGGAAAAGGAGAATGTTTAGGAAGTCCTTATACTGACAAAGTACTTAGGATGATCTGAAAATATGTTTTATTATGCTTGTTATTTAATGAAAAATTGTTAGTAGGGCTTTTAGCACCAAACCTGAGAAGTACCTTGAGTTAGTCCCTGCTGGAAAGAGGTTCACAGCTTTAATTAACAACTGTAAATCATCCTCTGGCCAATTTTTGCTTCCCCCTCCACCGCCAGTGGTTGACTTTTCTGAACTCTTTGTTGCTTGGCGCATACGAGCTTCTGCCTCTTCTTTCTCTCTCCTTATTTGTTCATTTATTTCTTCTATCTAAAGATTGTAAATAAGCATTATTTATTTGCTTGCTGAATTAGTTACATTTTACAGTGACACAACCCCCTCTCTCTGGAACTGCTTTGAACCTTGGATTTTGCTTAGTTTCTGTTCTGTATATGTAAAGAAACAGAGGAGCTTATTTGTTCCATTATTATTTCCCTTCATTTTATTTGTACATTTGGGCATCCCAGATTAAGAGTTAATGGCAGAAATCCATCACAGGTTCACTAGGAAATTAAATGAACACCCCCAGAATTAAAGAAAAACTTTTCAACCTTGCGTGAATGTCTAGGCTAACAGTTGACTTAGAGGGGCAGATCCACAAAAGTATTAAGAGCCTCAAGTGCCCAGTGAGGGCAGCTAAACATCCATGTTGGATACACTGATTCTCAAGTCCTCCAGCCTAACTGCTATCTAAGCCTGATTATGTCGGTACAGCCGTAGTAATGGAGAACTTTTAAGTTAGAATTAACTCCAGATTTTAGTTGCTAAGTGTGTATTCAGGGTTAGATGGCCATGTGTAGTTTTTAGCAAGCTAAAAACTACTTAAGTTAACCCACTGCACATCTTTGTGACCTGTAATCACATCTCAAGACTGTGGTGTGGCACACCTTTAATCATCTTCTTCTGAGTGGGCCCAGTCCAATCTTGGCAATGTTAGAAGAGCTGTGTGCTTATGCCTGTTGGCAGGATGCCCAAAAGAAAGAGCAAGAAACCTACTTCATAGAGTCTTCCTGGCAAAAGGAAAGTTACCAGATAGGTAATTTTTAGTGGAATAGTTTTAACAGATAGAAAGGGGACTGCCCTGCATTTGGAACACCCTCCTGGAGAATGGAATATTGAATTCAGTCCCTTGTAGAACAAGAGGCATTTCAGTCTTAAATTGTCTGATGAGTAAACCTGGGATGAGGGCAGATCATATTCCCCACCATGGAAAAAAGTTCACAGCTATGAATCCACAGTGGATGACAGAAAGCACCTTATTCTTTCTGCAGGATGTAGGTTCAGCTTTATTAGTTCAAATGGCTTTTCCCCAATGGCAAACATAGGCAGATCCTTGCTGAGTTTTGGTAAATTTTGATTCCACGTGTCTTGCATTTCCCATTCCTTGGTATCCAACCTACCAGCCCTTCCAGTGTCTACAGCCTGCAGCACTTAAGTCCTTTTGTGGATCTATCCCCAAGTCACAGATACTAGACTAGGATTTTTCTTGCATAACAGAATAGGTTAAGACTGCCCTCCCTCCCCTCAAGGTCACTGCTACACATTGTTGGGCAAAATGAAATTCCTGTACTGTTTCTGTATACTGTACAAGAGGTAGGTTTTGTGTTCTTTACAGATAAAAATGTGTATTTTTTTTCTTGGCTGGCCCTCTTAATTTGACCAACCATGATCTGCGCAATGTAAAATGGAGCAGAGATCACACTGCCTGTGGACTCTGAAAATCAAGTCTTTGTATTTAACAAGCAGGATTCCACAGCAGCTATGTTTTATCTTACTTAATTCAGTCAGCTTGATTTCACAAATTATTCTGTTATTTTGATTTGACACTCAGCATAATTACCTGTTTTACTACAGCCGCCTTTCCTCCTTCCCTTGTTGTGGATGTAAGTGCTTCATTCAAGCATTGCAGACTAAAAATAAATTATTAAGTTACAACGGAGAGCTAGTAGAAAGATGGGTATCAAAACGCGCAGAAAGCAGCAGCAGGAGGACTTACCTCGCTAGCTCAAGACGATCACAAAGCTTTTCCACCTCCTCCATCATTTTAACACAATCTGCCTCATTATCAGAAAAGTAATTCCAGTTCTGGAAGCAGAAATACACGTTCTACAAAGTTCTTGAACTTTATTGTCCTATTCCTTCAGACGAAGGCTTAACACACACCATTCTTCAGCCACTGCTGTGTTTGGACCTATCTGGTCAACTTTACTCCTAACTCAAACCCATTAAGTATGTGTTTTGGTTTTTTTAGTAAACCCGCTTTCCATACCCATCTCCAACTCTAAGAACAAGCAGTCTGATCTAAGAAAACACAGTAATTTCTCTGACGTAACCTGTATTTCATTGTAATAATAGTTAAATACCTTGCATGTTGTTCTGAGTTTTTGCCTTTCTTTCTTGATTGCTTTCTTCTGTATCTCTTTTTCCTTTTTTGCTACTAATGCTTGCTGCCTAACTTCTTCTTCCTCCTTTTCTTTTGCTAACCGTGCTGCTTCTAATTCTGCTTGTCTTTGCTGCAATCAAAAGGAAAAAATAATCCAAGTAAAAAAATGCTAAAAGTCACATTGTTACAGGGTCGGTGTTTCTGGTTTGGGTGGAATTTTTTTTTGTATGTTTGGGGGTTTTAAAATATATCAATACTTTAATGTTTGGTTTTCCAGGAATTTTGGGGGAGATGATTAAACATATACCATTTGGCATTAAGTCAAGTATTCACTGTGAGGACCCTCAGCTTATAAATCTTGACTTCCTCTACAACGAAGGTATAAAACCATATGTAATTTCGTATGGCTGCTTCAAGACTATAAGCTTGGAAAAATGCAGTGGTCCAATATTTTTCCTGCATCATTATTGACATAATATTTTGCAGTATTTCAACGTCATCTTTTAAGTTACTTCTTTGCACCTTACAGTTCCCTTTCATTCCTGTACTTTCAGAGCCATCTTTTCCAAACTGTTCATATTAATCACGTATGTTGTGTTACCTCAAAGCGTTTCATACCAACCAGCCATTTGCAAACCACACACACAAGGCAAGCAGCCACATCCATTTTATGCACTTAATGCTAGCCTTGAAACAAGAGGAAGTGTATGCAACAAAGAACTCTGTTTTCGAAGGGGATTTATTTCAGATCTGCATTCCTTGTTTCCATCTCATTCTCAGAAAGCTGCCAGCCTTGCACTGCCTACTGCACAACCATCAAAGAAAACACATCTTTGAACCCCAGTGTAATTCTATCAGTAGTCTTCTGACACATCTAGAACCTGAAGCAGTGCATCAGGTGTGAATGAAGCAGAGTTTTTCAACCCAAATAAAATACTTTACTTACTTTTTCTTTTGCCTCCTGTTCTTTTCGTTTTGCTTCTACCTTTGCTTTCTTCTCTGCTTCCTTCTTCGCCTTTTCTTCCTCCTTAAATTTCTTTATCCTGGGATCACAGCTGTATGCATTGTCTGGCAGAAGAAAGGAAGCATCATGTATAGAAGAAAACCAGAAGATTTTCAGTTGGTTAACTAATCTCTTTAAAGAACAGCCATTTGTGTGCTCACCAACAAGAGTCCTAATTCTGTTCATTTCTTCTTTTTTCCTCAATGCTCTGGCAGCTCTGTTCTGCTTTTCAATCCACCTCCTTTCATCTCGACTAAAAGGGAAAGCATAGTTCAGTGCTAATGCTTTACAATGTCACTGTTAGAAATTCATCAACAAGCTTCTTAAATAGTTTCCCCCACACAGATGTTCTGTGAATACTTCAAAAATAGACTTCAAAAAATGAAGTTCCAGGCCCTGAGCTCATCTAAAAAATGCTAAGTGTTTACATGGTTACATAAACCTGACAAACCAAGCTGCTTATGTTTCATTGTAGGGAATGAGATCATGGACTTTATTTCCAAAATGCAATCCACTTGCTTACCTAACATTAGGTAAGTTCATTAAACTCAATCAAAACAACAGAAATGCTGGCATATGGTTTAATTAAAGGACAGCAGTATAAGCAATGCCAATTATATCATTTTGCAGAATATAGTCATGTCAAGTAAACCCATCTGCACAGAAACAACACTCTATGAGGTACCATGATACTCTGGGTACAGTCATGCCAGATTCACTCCAGTAAAATACAGCTCAGGTTGTATATGGGCCGACTAAATAAACTGAAAATATTTGTCAGTACTGTCAAGAAAGAGGCAAATTTTTAGTAGGGGTCTACAGCCTCATCCACACAACCACATAGAGAACAATAGAGAGGGGCAGGGAGGTTGGAACTATGTGACCTTTCAAGTTCCTTGCAACCCAAACCACTCTATACCTCAGAACAAAGAAAACAATCCCCATAACTGAGAAGGAGACTAATACAAGTAGATTGAAGCTTTAAAACACGAGCAACATCACCTTTGGCAAGAAGGGGTAGCAAGAATCATGACCATCTGAACAGCAGCTGTAATGTAGTTCTCTCTCCTAAGTACAGCAGACTAGGTACCATTTGTCTAAACATCTTTGGAAAAGGACACTAATGACAGGAATGAGCAGAAAAAACGCTATGCAAATAATTCAAGATCCTTCCAGTGAGAAGCGTAGAGATACATCTGTGTGATTTACAAGTACAAGTGACAGGGAATTGATTACAGTGCCTTCTCAGAATCTTCACAGGAGAGAGAACAGTGGGACTGGTGAGGCTCAAGAAATTCAACAGCAGGAAGAGGCACAAGAGAAGAGAAATGCCTAGCTACAGCCTAAATATGGCAGTTTCTAGCACAAAGAAAGCCAACCACTGAATCTAAATACAAAACTGATTTCTAGCCAAACTTGGAAGGAGAGATTCACACAGTGCAAGTTATGGTCTTACAAAGATTACTAAGTGAAAGGTTGTGTCCTGTGAAATGTGTGTTAGACTAAATGATTTGGTGCTCCAACTTGAACATTCTGTGTTTGTAACTATAGGAAGGATAAAACCAGAATGTATTTGTATTTTCCAATGGCAACGTGGTCTGAGTAATTTAGCAACTGTCACTACATCAACAAATATACAATTTTTATTAACATCAAGCCATCAGAACTCATCTCTCCAAATTCTAGGAAGTATCACTTGCTCAGTACAAGTTTAAGAGAGAAACAATACCTGCTTGCTCATCCACTCTGTCCTGGCTCCAGGTTCAACCTATGCTTGGGACTGGCAGGAACTGCAAGTCTGAACTTAAATGAACACACATTTCAAAGCACCTCAGATATACCTCTGTCAGGCAAGCAGGAACTACTCCCATTACACAAAGAAGCCCACAGTAAGTCCAGTTCAAGTCCACGACTGACTCCTAAGCTGGGAGAGTGAAATTCAGACTTGGCTCAGCTACTTTTCTTCCTATGACTTACAGTCTAAGAGAAAGTTGGAAAATCTTGCTGTATCAATCTCTCAGTCTCCTGTCAAATTTATTTTTACTTACATACCATTCTGCTTTTTCTTTTTCCTCTTCATCTAAATAGGAAAACTCTCTCCAGGAATCAAAATTATACCTAAAGTAAATTTAAGAAAAAAACAGTGAATGAAAAAACCAGCAAATCTGTTAAAAATCAGCTATCTTTTTTACTGTTATGTGTTTGTAGGCAACTATACTGCTGTTTACAATTATACTGCACCTACAGTGATTCCACTGTGTTAAGTCAAAATGCAGGATGTAATTTACACCTCTCTGTACTGTGGGGCATAGTCTACTTCAGGATGGCATCAGTCTTGCCCACTCTAAATGTCTACACCTGTCTAAGCTCCCATCATAGTCAGTGGAAATGCAGTGCAGTCTGTGGAGTTCAGAGAGAAATTAATCTTTATGTAAGCCCCCATATTTAGCAGGTAAGGCAAGCCATAAACATTACTGACTTTTTTGGACTAGACAAACCTTTCTTTACTAGGGGAGCTTAAACACCTAGGACGTCTCCACTGAAAACACAGGTTAGGTGAGATAAACCTGACTTCCAGTCTGTGGGTCAGCTCAGTTCTCAGCCACTGTGGTCAGAAGTTCCTGCTGCAACCACGAATTTACAAGCAGATGGATTAGCCAGGAGAAACCTGGCTCAGTTTGTGGAAGGCACAAACAGCTGTGGGGTAATTTTGTGACATTACGAGGTTGGGACAGCCCACAGCAAACAACCCACACACCAAAGGGTCTGCGAGCCCTTTGTATTACGTGTCTTGAATACTGTGAATAGAAACAGAGGCATCAGTTAACTTACCAAAAGGAATAGAATGCATCTACCTCCTCAAATGAGGAATTCATGTCCCCAAGTTTAGGTACATTTTTCTTATTTGACCACCTGAAAATACATGGATATATTCAAGAAATAATGTATACAATGTTCATTAGTTAAGTACAGAATCAAAATACAGAATCAAAATCTGAGGCTCCCTCCCACCAACACAGAGGGGCAGCAGGAAAGAGGAAGAGAACAGGAGAGTTCCTCCTAAGTATCCTCCAGACTGGGCATTTTTTTGGGGAGTTTCCCCAGAAAAGCAGCCTCCTCCTGCCTGAGTGCCTCCTGCCTTGTGCCTCCAAGAAGACCTGATGGAGCACGAGCTATCTTTGTAGATACTCAATTCTCCATGCACATTCTTCTGCTACAGGAGCTTACAGAAAGTGGACAAAAAGTGCTCTGTGAATAACTCAGCTCTGTGGTAGGGTACAGGAACTCTCCCACACATTCTAATGGAGCACAAAGGAATAATGCATACTCTGCCTCCACTGCATTTTTTCTAGGGAAATCTTCCACTGGCTCTAGAATTTGTTGTTCTGTGACATAGCATCCATTTCCACTGCAGAGAAGGGAAAACCTCATCTGATAACCACAAATCCAGGTCTGAATCTATGGAATAGTTGATAAAAGATTCAGTAAGACTACTTTAAATAATAATTGTTCAGAATGTTGTAAAGTGCCTCATGCAATTAAGCACTTTTATATAGGGAAAACTTGACAGGTTTCTAGTTGAAAAGTTGCAAAGTTTCCGGCTGTGAAAACCTTAATACCAAGTTAATTGTCAAGCACGAATCAAATGCAGAAAAAGTCATGCACTGTAAGAGAACCACCAAATATTGATAGTTAAAATTATCTTCTCTTTTAACCAGCTAAATCATGAACATAACTACTGTCTTCTGTTAATGTCTCACTCTCAGAAGAAAATCATAAAAAAGGGCAATTTTTAGTCAGCAACATATAAACATTTGGTATTTTAAGTAATTTAATATGAAACAATGAGTTGTACAAAAAGGGCGGTAAGCAATAGGAAGCTGAGAACTTTTTTTAAAATCACATGGGTCAAACTCAATGGGATCAATGTGACAGTTCAGATTATTTTAAAATGAAATAAAAATAATTGCACAATTTCAGTTGTATTACATTTCTAGAAAATTAATACATCTCTTGTTACAAACACAATGTCAAATGAGTTTGCAAATGCTGATTCTCCAGCAACAGCAGAGGCAGTCAGACATAGCTTACCTGGCATTTCTTTCAAAAACTGGTGAGAAAACTTCGAAGAAGTTTTCTTTTGCTTCACTTTTGGAAGGTACAGAGTTATCAAAAGTAGGATCTATGCTGTTAAATGCTCGTCGTTTCACAGGATCAGATAATATTTCATAAGCTGAAAGAAAGTTACCAGACATAAGGTTGTAAATATTTAAAAAGATGCTCTCAGATCTGGGTTTGATCTATCGTTCTGTACAGCTTGATATTTAATTATTTTACTGACATCAAATAGCATTGCTGTCTATGTCTATTCCTGTTAGACTAAGTAGGAAGAAAACACTTATGAAAAAGAACACATTTAACCATTAGGATGTAACAAAACAGGTAACACTTAATTTTATAGCAGCAAATTTAGTTCAGACACTGGGAGTTTGGGCATGACATCTTCAGGCTTTTATCTTGCACCAGATCCTTGCAGATAAATTTACAAAATGGTCTACTAAGGCACAGAGTAAAGGCAGTCCCTGGGTTAGTATGTTGTCAGAACTGGCAAGAACAGGAACCATTCATAAGAATTTTTGCAGGTCATGATGAAGTTGTACTGAGTCTTGGATAAAATATAAAACTCCACACAAACACTCCAAAACATGCAAACAGTCCCTGTTTTCCTGTTCTTACAGCCCTGCAGTTGGGGAGCATCACATTACTAATCTTATATTCTGGAAATCACACAAGGTATAGCTTCAGTAAACTCTTAATTTTTTCTCAAGGAAGTGTGGAGTTTCTCAGTTTTACAATGACCACTGTTTTCCAGTAAGAATGAAAAGTCAAAGCAATCAAATTTGTATTGCGAACATTCATGGACTTCTGTGCCTGCAGCCCTGCCCAAGGACACTGCACCATGGAGGTTGGATCCAGGAGGTGATAACCTGGAGGAGACCTTGGTGCTCTGCAGCTCTGTAAACTGATCTCACTGGACGCGTCAGCGGAGAGATGAAGGAATGACAGTGGCCACCAATGAGCTGTTGTCTGCCAGTCTGTCCTTCCCCTCTGGGAAAGGACTTCACCAAAACTCTAAATGACCCCAATTATCCTCTGCCTCAGTAATGGTCATACAATTTTCCTGATGCAGGAAATTCTGTGCACATCCATTAGTTCCTCTTCCATTTAAGAGATGTCCCTTCCACTTGCAGATCCCCAGTTCTACTCCCACACACTCAGTTCCCCCAGCTCTGTATCTCCCACTCATTCCTTTGTCAGACCAAGTTCTGAATCCAACCTATGTATTCCCACCTTTCTATGTTTCTTCTCCCTGTTTCGTTACCATTTTCTTCTACTCCAGGTAGAAGACATTCAGAGAAGGAAGTTTAGAAACACAAATTCCAGGATTTCCTCCTGCTTCAGCCTTATTGAGTGAAAATAATTTGTTTAAAATAAGCAAAAAAGCCAAGCTCTAAGGCATTTCTGGCGATGTAAGTCATACACCTGGAACAGGCCATACAGTTTTGGAGTTAGCCAGCAGTGGTGTTTGGGTCATAGAATCATTAAAGTTGGAAAACACCTCTAAAATCAGAGTCCAGCCATTAATCCTGCACTGCCAAGTCCACCAGTACAGGCAAGAGGAAAATGTTATTCAATTGACTTCACTTGCTCATCTGTGGGCAAAAATGAGCAGCTGAAGAAACTGATGACCTGGATCAAATCAAAATGTTCTGTTGTGAGAGCAAGCACATTAGAATTCAGATTTTCCAACTGCTGTTGGTGCCTGTGTGGAACTGTTCCATGGCTCACTAGTTTATCCCAGGTATGGGGCCACCTCCAGCCACAGAGGTTCATCTGTGTGTGCACTGCTACAAGTGTCACATTTTGTCACCAGCTGGCACAGCAGCCAAACATCTGTCAGCTGCATTCCCATCCTGCTTCTGCCCACTGGGAAGTTATACCTAATGTGATCTATTGATGCAGTTTTCTAAAATGGAAAAAGAACTTCCCCGACTGTTTAGGCATTGACAATTAAAATCCTAATAAAGCACAGCAAGTACATTTCTGATGATCAAGTAGATTGAGGGAGTATCTAACAAAAGAGACCAATTGCTTACCTTTAGTTATGCAAGTAAAATAATCATTATCACCTTCACCTATCTGTTCCCCTGCAGCTTTTCGTTTGTCTGGATGATGTTTCAAAACCATGGATTTATCTAACAAATAAATGCATTACAGTTAGAAATGCTTCATCAGCAACAGTTTCAAACTACAAAGTAATACAGTAATTCCAGCTGGCCTTTCTCTAATTCAAAACTTAAATAAAAAGCAAACAGTCATATCTGGAAGGAAACAGGAGTTAATGAATTTTCTTTGATTTAACACTATAATTAGAATTAGTATTATTTCATCTTTGCTGGGATATAAAATAACCACAACTCAGAAACTCTATTCTCTATTCCACCTCAAATCTGAAGAAGTCTCTAAGACTTATTCTAGTATTATGCCTAGCAAAGTGCTTCAGCATCTGTAAGTGTATAGTTAGCTTCACAACTGAAAAACCAGAAATAATTCATGTGATTTTGGTTGTTATTTCTAATGAAAAACAAAATAACTCAGATAAAATAAAAATTGCATTCTGTCCCTTTAGTTCTGAACACGATCCAAAGTGAAATTTAGCATGAAAACTACAGCCTGTGAATGCTGCTGCACTTCCCCATGGCTCATGTTAAGCAGATACACAAGACTTTGGGTTAAATTCTCCCTCTACTCAGGCCTTGAATCCTAAGGCATGACTGGCACATACAGAGTATCTACTGAAGGTGCTACCAAGGTTGTCTTCGTGTTTAAAAGGTAAAACCAGATTTTAGACCGACTTCTTTGTCAAAAGATCTTGCCATACTGCCATACAACACACACTGTACCTTCCTGGCTCTCTCTAAAATACCAGGGAGAAGATACCATGCAAGCAGTTACAGCAACCTGTCTCCTGAGAAACGAATCAGAATCCTTCTTAGAAACAGGAAAGCACAGTGTACACTGGCGGGAAAGAGTCACATCTCTACAGCACCAGGGAACAATTGTGTGCTGCCAGGGTCCTAAAGAGAGAGGCTCTCGTTCTTGCTCAGAAGATCAGTGAGACCACTCACCACCACCAGAACAGGTGCTGCTCTATTCCATGGTAGCACATGCTCCACAGTGCTGTGGAGCACTTGCCTGAGGCAACATGACTTCCCATGTAAGTTGGTAATTCACTGATTTCCACCCATTTTCATTTGAAGTATCTGAGATCAGTGATTCTACTTGCACCAGCACAGTAGTACAGGCAATTGTTCACAAGATCCATTCACAAAGCCATCAGCTTATCCCAGAGAGGCTACTGAACAATCTCCAGAGTCTTTTAAAATCTTCCTCCACTAAATATTTGCATCCTTCTTGCAAAGTCAAGCACACTGCTTTCCAAAAATAAAGTTCTGAAGCCCAACAGGCTCCATTCCCATGCCACACTCAGTCTGACTGTTAACAGCAGCAGGAACATGGCAGCTCAACACTGTCAGGGGGGTTGCAAGGGAACCTCTGGGAACACGCAGGGCAGGGACAGCTCTATTCCTCTCCCTTTCACTGAGCCTGACTGCAGACTCAAATATATAGAAATGTATAGTTACAGTCTCAAGGCTGTTTACAAAAAACACAGGCCAGGAAGCAGAAATATGAAATTTTTTAATTCCCTAGATTTAGGCCTCTGGATTTCAGAGCTGTGATATGAATTTAAGGGGCTGGTAAGCAACATGAACTTTTAGGGCTGGGAAACAGTAAAAAGCTTGTTCACAACATGCAGGTATTTTCACTAGAAACCAGTTGTGTACATCTGAAAAAAAAGTTATGCTTCTGAGGGAAAGGTACTTACGAGCTGCTTTGATTTGTTTCTGAGTAGCTCTGTATCGTATATTTCCCAGTCCAAGAACAGCATAATGGTCTTGATTCTGAGAGAAAAGAACCACAAACCCTAATAAACACTGATAAATACAACCTAAAACACCACAAGACATGCAGAAAACCAGTTCTCCTCTCCATCTCTTACAGGCAAGAGGGAGAATTCTTCCCTCTCTCAGCAAACATTGGGAAAAGACTATAAAAACAACTGTCAAAAATTATTGAACAACTACCGAGTAACTGAATATCAATAAATTAAGCCACTGTTATAGAAATTCAAGTGGCTTAATCTAAATTGGATTGAAGCACTAGAAAATTCAGTTATTGGAAAATTGAATTGCTGTCTTTAATATCAACAGTGCCAATGCAACTCCAGGATAAAGGAGACGGTGACAGGGAGAAGAGACACTTAATACTTTCAGGCAGTAAAATAAAAAGCCGCAGCTCAAAACTAAGATCTCATCCTGATGTGTTTGCCTTCACACACCAGATATAATGGTAAAGGATACAAACCGATTCAGATGGGTGTAGGAGGGGAAGAGGAAGGGGATCTTTAGCACCTGGGAATGGCAAATAACCTTGATGGGCAAAAATAGTTAACAGTAATCCATATTGACTGAATACCTTCCAGTCCTTTGGGTCAAGGGTTTTTAACATAGCATATTCCTCAAGCTGCAGTTCTTCATCCCCCGATTCTTCAGAAAGTTCCTTCTCATCTTCTAGCTCCTGGAAAGAGGCAGAAACATTTATGTTTCTCCTCTTAATAAATGCTTCAAACCATCTTCCCACAGGCTCCACTTGACAGAGTACTGATGCTATAAGCAAAAACATAAAAGCAACTTCACCTTCTGCGGTTGACTTTTTTTTTTTTTAATTAAACCCCATCAAAGCCCACAAAAGTACAGCATCACCCAAGGTTACAGATCGCTAAATCTTCTCTTTGGCTCCATAAACACCAGAGTGCTAGAACCAGCACACGTGCCCGTCAGACGGGACCTCCCAACGCTTCGCCGTGCTCTTACATCTTGAAAGGTGCTTTCAAGTTAAAGGAACGCACGTGTCAAATGATATTAAATACAGTCCTATTGGCAACGGAGGAGACAACCGCGGCTGCGATATTAAATTTGGATTGATCTTCCCTACGTTCCCGCTCCCTCTTCCCAGGCCACTCCCTCCGGCAGCGAACCCAGACTTGTTGCTGCACACGGGCTGAAACGATGCCGGGGGAAGGCACAGCACGCGAAACGGAGACAATTAAAGTCAAATAAACAGGAAAGTTCTTCGAAACCGGCCGATTTCCCAACTCCAGCGGCCGGCCGGGCGCTCGAGGGCGGCCTTTCCCCGGCGCAGGCCCTGCGGGCCCGCGGTACCTACCGGCCGAGAGCGGCCTGCTGACGGCCGAGCGCTGCCCGTCCCGCGCGGGGCCGCGCAGCAGCGCCATGGCCGCGGCCTGGGCCTGCCGCGGGACCGGCGCGGGGGCGGCGGGGGTGCGGCT
>NW_024580671.1:31109231-31152259 GCF_017639235.1 Corvus kubaryi | reverse complement strand
CTGGGCCCCGCGGGCCCCGCCGCACCCCCGCCGCCCCCGCGCCGCTCCCGCGGCCGGAGCGGCTCCCGCGGTGCGGGACAGGCGGCGCTGCCCGGAGCAGCGGGATGAACCGGCGGCGCTGCGCGGAACTCCCGGTGCCAGCCGCGGCGCCGGGGGGGAAGGAGTTGCCTGCGCGCGGGCCGCGGTGCACCCTGGTTTGTGTTCCGGGCGGAAGCGGCGCGGTGCTGCGTAAGGCGGGTGGGCGCGATGCCGGATTACCTGGGAGCCGACCAGAGGAAAACCAAGGAGGAGGAGAAGGAGGACAAACCCATCCGCGGTGAGGGGCGATGGCGAGGACACTCTCCGAGCAGCGCCCGGGGCGGGGGCGGGGCGGTGCGGCCGGCGGCCATGTCGGTGCTGGGAGCGGCGGGGCTGGAGGAGCAGCGGGGGAAAAAAGGACTAAGAAGGCTTTAAAATGTCTCTAATGTGCGTTTTGGCCCTACGGCCGCCGCCCCGCGAGTGTCCCCCATCCCGGCCCGGAGCCCGGGCTCGGGCGGTGCCGCCGCTGACGGGATGGGAAGCGGGGCCGGCGTCGCCTCGCGTAAACATCGCTGTGAGGGGCTGGGTCTGGGAATGCCGAGGGACAGCGGGACAGGGCTGCCTGCGCCACAAGGGACCGATCGGGGCTGCAGAACCAGCACCGTGTGGGGCTGGCCGGGGAAGCGCCGAGATCCTCAAGGGAGGAAGGGACGATCCGCCTTTTAAGTCTCTTTCTCTTAAAAAAGGTTTCTAAAATGCCCGATTTTTTCATCGTGAGAGAAAAGAATGCCTTTTGTGGTTTAATACTTAGTTTTATACTTAAAATGTACAACAAAACGTCATACAGTAATACTGAATCTCCCTGAAAGGAGGCTGTGGTGAGCTGGGGGCTGGTCTCTTCTGCCGTGCGTGCAGTGAGAGAACTCGAGGAAATGGCCTAAAGGTGAGGAGGGGAGATTCAGATTAGATATTAGAAAAAAAATTTCACAGTTCGGGTGGTCAGCCAGTGGAACAGGTTCCCCAGGGAGGTGGAGTCACCGTCCCTGAAGGTGTTAAAGAAGGCGTCTGGATCTGTTGTTGGATGGCGTGGCTTAGGGGTTACAGGGGCAGTGCTGGGTTGAGGGTTGGACTTCATGATCTTGAAGGTCTCTTCCAACCTTGATGATTCCATGATAATTTCTTTCTCTTGCCTGGGGGAGCGCCGCAGAGCTGCCCGGGTGCTGCCTCTGTCATTAGGAATTGCGGGGAAGCAGGAGAGGGAAGGCAGCAGAGTTTTCCAAGGATACCGGCATAGTGTGAAAGCTGCCGCTTGCTCCTCATGTTTTAACTTATTGTGGCTTTTTATTTCGTGTTAGTAAATATTTATTAATGCATCTGGAAGCACAAGCACTGCAAAATGTAATCAGTGATGGACTTTGAACTGTTCCCATTCAAGAAAGATTTCTAAATTATAGCAACAGAGTGCTTAGTAGCTATAAAAAAACCCCAATGGGGTAGTACAAATAGTCAGGAAAGAAGTAAGGATCAACATAAAAGGTCTTCAGAATCCTGTATAACACATACTGCACCCAGATCACCCGTACTGTGTGATCTGGGCTCCATCTGTCTTAAAAAGAGTGGAATTAGACAAGACAGGAAACTGGGATGGGAAGGGAGAGAGAGTGTTGAAAGCCTGTTAAATGCCAGGTGATGTGAGAGTGCTGTGGCAGAGTGACACTAACAGAGTTATATTTTTCTTAGTTGATGGAGTCACTGGAGCCACCTCTGTGCAGAACTGAACACATGAAACAGCTGACTGTGCTTGTTCTTTGGTGGGAGTTCTCAGGCTGAAATGAAAGTTTTAGATGCCAGGTTCAAGTCAAGTAAAAGGCAGCACAATGCAGATTTAAATCAGGAGACTCTTTCCTGTGTATTCTGCTGAAAGTTTACAGGGATTAAAACCCCCAACATAAATATTTATGTAAGGAAATTGTTTTAAGGGCTGTTAATAACAATGTGTGACACAGGAGTGGGGTTTCACCATGTATTTGCCACCTTTTGTAGATCTTCCTGTTTGAGAGGGGAATTTGGACCAGACTTTGTCTCATTTAGTACGACCCTTACCATATTTCCTGTTTTACAGTATTAAAACTAGGAGTTGACAGTGATGTTTTGTTACTGAGACCAGCTTAGATTTGGCTGCTGTTCCCTGCTCACACTGGGCTGTTTGGAAGAGACATCACTGGTGGAAAGTGGTAACAGTTTTTCACTGATGCTTTCTTGAACATCTAGAAGCAAAAAAGTTAAAAAGATGAAGTTTTGATATCTTCCATCCCTTTTTTGAACAGTCATAGGCTGGGAAACTACTCTGAGTGAGGCAGAATTGAAGTAGCTTGTTTGTTATGAGCTCTGAGTGGTGCAGGTTTTTGGACTGAAGGGAGCAGCTGGAGACCCTGTTTTCCTTGGATAGCTGATGCTTTTTTGTAGCACTGTGGTTCAATGAAAAGAATCTCTTTAAAATACATGTTTTCATCTTTTAGAAGCAGAATTAACACTGCTGGCTTTGTTTTTAAAACTGGAAGCTAAGTCTCTTCTGTCTTGTTTCAGCTCTCGATGAAGGAGATATTGCCTTGCTGAAAACATATGTAAGTAGCACACACACATGGGAGTGTTAAAGAGAAAAAGCAGTTCCTGGTGGGGAATACCCTGCAGGAGTGGAGGGGTGTGCACTGAGCAGGTAGAGCATAACTCTGCTTCTCTTCATGCTTTTCTCTCCTGCCAAAATCTTTTCTCCCTTTTCACCTTCCAACGAAAAGGCCCCAGCCTGCAACACTAAAAATAATCCAGTGGCTTTGTTAACTTGAAAGTAGTTAAGAGTTTGTTTCTCTATTATTGTTTCATATCTCATTGCTGATTGTTGTAGGGGTCTAACGGACAGGGCTTTTCTAGGGCTTTTTCACTGGCCAGTTTTCTTGGATTACACAAAAAATAATTTTAAGACCCCTCTTGCCACAAAATTGACTTGCTTTTAGCCCTAATGTTAAAAGAACATAATGTTGGGAGGCATTTTCCAGAGACAGTAAGGCTTAAAATGCCAGTCTACCCTTTTCACTGGGAAGAACAGTTGGTCTGTGAAAGAACTCTTGAGAGATGAAACTTGCATCTTAGGTATGTTTGGTGAAGTCTGAATTTTGCTGACACCAAGACTTCTTTACAAAGTTCTGAAATACAGCCTGTTCCCACTGCATCTTCTTTTTTTGTTGCCAGTGGTGTACAAAGGAGATCTTACAGAGCAAATCCAGGTCTGAATCCACCTGTGTTAGGCAGATCTGGATCAAAAAATGCATTTTATCACAAGCAAGAATTGCCCCTTGATCTTTCTGCTGTCCTGTGTGGATGATGAAAAGGTTGGGTAAGGTAGTTAAAGCACTTGTACAGATGGTTTCCAGAAAGTGTATTCAGAATTCTCTCTATATATGATTTTACTGAGTCTTTTTTATTCTTTAGGAGAAATAGTTTAAAAATGTAAGGCTGAACAGGTTTAAAAGAAAAACAAATCCTTAAAGTTTACAAATGTGGAAAATTTCCACCTTCACAGTTGGTCAGTTGTGTTGTGAAGCTGCACTTCACTTTTGCAAACAGAAGTATTGTTGCTGGAAGTTAATTCTGTCTGTTTTGGCTGTCATCAATGGTTGGCTAATGTACCAAGACAGTCTGTTGGACATCTTGATGCTCAGCAGCTCTTGTCATTTTTTCCTAAACATGAGAGAATTTCAGTTACGAAATCTATGTGATACTCCTTTTCCAGGGCCAGAGCACATACTCAAGGCAGATCAAGCAAGTAGAAGATGATATTCAACAACTGCTTAAGAAAATCAATGAGCTCACTGGTATGTTGCTGTCTTAGATAACTTTCTGTAGAAGAGCCACAGATACCAAAACAAGTGTTGTAAAAAGTTGATTTTAAACAACTTCTGCATTGTGTTTTTGTTGTTGCTTTTCTCAAAAGAACACAGTTCTTTATTTGGTAATGTGAGATTTTTTGCTTAGTAAGTGATGTTTATTTTGATTGGGCAGGAGTAATCTGTATATCTGATTTTGTAATTTTGTAGTTTAACACATTTTTAATCAAAACTGTGGTTTCTGTATATAATGGTGGCATGAAACAAATGCCCCTTTCTGACACCAGACAAGGAAGTAGTAATAACAATAATAATTAATTAGTTTCCTAATTTTTCTTTCACTGATGTATGTTTTTTGCCCTGTTGCTAATCCTGCAGTGGCTCTCGGTTCTGCCAGGAAGACCACAGTTTCTCTTGTAAAATAATCTTGATTCTTTTTGTATCATGGAGATGGTACTTGTTATATCCATGTTTTGGAAGATTTATGGGGTTTTTCATCCGTGTGAATCCCTTACTTTCTGATACCTTGCACTGGAGCTTTCCCTCAGTGAAAGCACTTGTGAGTTTCACTCCTTTAGTGAAATGTAGATATCCACTGTCAGTGATGTGTGTCCTGCTGTAACCATCCCCACACTACAAAATTGTCTGGGAAGGTGGCCAGGCTGGGATTTGAATGTCCAGCTGGCATGTAGGCTCTTCCTTTAGGAAACTGTTTTTTAGGAAGTCCATGAAAGATGTGTGTGTGTTGTTCTGGAGGTCTCTCAAAAAGATTCCTGCAGGGTTATTTCTAAGAGTTTGGTGTGGGAAGGATGGCTGACACCCCAGTTAGCTACTTCCTCCTCAGCTTGTTTGTGCTGCACACAGGAATCAAGGAATCTGACACTGGCCTGGCTCCTCCTGCCCTTTGGGATCTGGCTGCAGATAAACAAACTCTCCAAAGTGAGCAACCATTGCAAGTTGCAAGGTGGGAGCACTCTTCTCCTTCCAGTAGAGCTCCATAGTGCTAACAGTCTGATTTATAGCTTATGTGTGGACTTCTTTTAAAAAATAAAGTTCACGTGTTGTGCATCTTGAAAGTGTTTTTTTACCACTGAATCATAAAGGAACTGTGATTATGTGTAGTGTACATTATACTTGTACTTACTCCTGCAGTTATTGTATGATGCTATAATGATTGCATAATAATGTATATAATGATGTCATCACAAGTACAACAGCTATTCTGTTGTATTTGGAAAGGAAAATGTGACTCTCTTGATGCTTATGCAGGTAGCAAACCAGTTTGCCTGCCTGGAGCTGTAACTGTGTTTCTGTGTTAGGTGCACAAAGATCATCAATGCAGACTCTGAGGATCCCAAGTACATTATCAATGTCAAGCAATTTGCCAAGTTTGTGGTGGATCTCAGTGACCAAGTGGCACCTACTGACATAGAAGAAGGCATGAGAGTTGGGTATGCAAAATCTTTGTGCTCTTGTGAGTCTTCCTGCAGACTGAAGCTTTCTCTGAGTTGTCTCATGTCATAGTTTGACAGGTCAACAGCCCTCATTTCCAATTTTTGCAGTGGTTGAAATTACGCCACTACTGTCTTTCTCTTGGAAGACAGTAAACTCACCTGTATGCTCTGCTGGAATCTTTTGTTTTGTTTTACTTTGACAAAAATTGACAAAATCCATGTGTCATTGGACAGAAACCTTTCCATTTGGGCCCCAGTGGTCCCAGCTTTCAGGGAGCCTCTGTAGGGTCCTTCTTTGGCACTCTCTGGTTACGCACAGGGCAGCAATGAAATGTTCACTGAGGGGGTAAAACCTGTTACTTCAGAGTCAGTGTTTTGCCAGTTTGCTCTGTTGGATATTTTGAAATTTAGTTTTCAAAATACTTTGGAATTAATCGTTTTGGAAACCTTAAAATTTTCTGCAGAAAGAATTCCAGTACCTAGCCTACCTGCTATTAGCTTTTAGGGCTGGGTTCTCTTGATGCCAGAGAAAACAACAGTTCAAGAATTCAGCTTGTCATTTACAGAGTTGCTTCTACATAACACTTTACTTAACCAGTGTTAAAATAGTATTCATGCTTCCTCACCAGGGTGGACAGAAACAAGTACCAAATCCATATCCCGTTGCCTCCAAAGATTGATCCCACAGTCACCATGATGCAAGTGAGCATTGCTTGTACTTATTTTGGCACAGCTTTGTCTTGTAATTGTGATTCCTTTAGCTGGATTTTGTTGTGGGCTGTTAAAAGCCTGGAGATATTTGCAGCACTAGGCTGGTAACTGCTCACTCACCTCTTTGTTGTGCAGGTAGAAGAAAAACCTGATGTCACTTACAGCGATGTTGGTGGCTGTAAAGAGCAGATTGAAAAGCTGAGAGAGGTGGTCGAAACCCCTCTGCTTCACGTAAGTTACCTCCAGATTGAAGCTTCTATTATTTTGGAAGTATTCTGGTCATCTGTTAGCATGTGAAAAAGCAAAAGACAATGTCACTGAGCGTAAACACCTGAGTGAAAGGAAGCTGGGTTTTAACAAGTGAAATCCAGACCAGCCTCCTTTACATTGGTCCCCATTAGTGATTTCCTCAATTTGCATATATTCTATGATGCACACAATCTTTTATCTGCACATAACCTTGCCTTCTGTCTCCCTCCACAGCCTGAAAGATTTGTGAACCTTGGAATTGAGCCTCCCAAAGGAGTGCTTTTGTTTGGGCCACCTGGCACAGGCAAAACTCTCTGTGCCCGTGCTGTGGCTAACAGGACTGATGCCTGCTTCATCAGAGTGATTGGATCTGAGCTGGTGCAGAAATACGTGGGAGAGGTAAGAGCAGGTGCTTGATGGAGTGTGGAGGAGTTTGTAGATTCCCCTTGTAGGTACCCGACACCACAGTGGGGGTGAGGGATGGATGTACTTGGAAGCTGCAGGTGCAGGGGGGCAGGAGCTGTCAGACAAATCACTGCAGCTCAGGCATTGGTGACAAGACCTGAGGTCTGCTGTCACTGATGAAAGGGATTTTGCAGTGCAGAGTTCAGTCTGTGGTTCAGGAGGACTCTGGAATTAGGATTCTGCTCCCAGTTCTGCCACTTTCCAGTTGGCCCTGATGTAAATTACTTCATTTGTACTTCTGAGTTTAAGAGCAGTAATTTTTCTCTCCTTTATAAATTGCTTTAAGCTTTATAATTGTCCCATTACATATGTGAAGAAATTTAAAAAGAGTTTTTTCATTGGAAACTTAGAAGTGTTTGGAAGCATGGAGAGTTTGATTTTGATAGTTTTCCTTTAATGTACCTCAAATCTCTAATAAAATCTTTATTTTTTGCTTTCAGGGAGCTCGAATGGTTCGTGAACTCTTTGAAATGGCGAGAACTAAAAAAGCTTGCCTTATATTCTTTGATGAGATTGATGCTATTGGAGGTATGTTTGTAGTAGCTACAGTTCTAACCTCTTGTGAGAGCTTCCAGGTTTTCTTATCCAGTTCTTTATCTGGATTGCTGCATTTCAAGGAAAGTGCTTGTAAATACTGAGTTAGCAAAACGACTCCCAGCACACCCCATGTCCACAAAGCTGCCAAGAAGTGGTTTATATAGCCCAGATGGGAAGCCATTTTTGCACATTTGGAACACCCAGATTATTCAAACTTCCGTGAAGAAAGCCTGTATTTTGTTTGCAAAAAAGTACTATTAACTTAAATCCCATTCATCTTCTAGACTACACTCCAAGTCTTTATTACTTCCTGAACATTATGCTTTTTTCTCAAAGAAAGTGCTTAGGTCCTTTGAAAGTAGAACAATTTTTTACATAGACAAGGGAGAAGGATGATTTTGGGAAGGGCAAAATAAACAAGCTACATGGGTAAATTCCAGCAGCTTGGTCAGTTATTAGGCAGGGAGATAGAGGCCCTTTCTTACTAAGGAGGAAGATCCAGCACTCACTCTTGGTTTGAAGTGTGTCATCCAAATAACCCCCTCACACCTTTTCAGTTCATCACAAATACTTGTATGCACTTTAAAATCATTTTCCCAGGTGTCCTGTGTTGCAGCCACTGTGACACCTCTGTGTCCATGGCCTGGAGGTGCCTCTCCCTCTGTGTCACTTGCGTGTCTCCTCTCCAGGTGCTCGTTTTGACGATGGGGCCGGGGGTGACAACGAGGTGCAGCGCACGATGCTGGAGCTCATCAACCAGCTGGATGGCTTTGATCCACGGGGCAACATCAAAGTGCTGATGGCCACAAACAGGCCCGACACTCTGGACCCAGCGCTGATGAGGCCTGGCAGGCTGGACCGGAAGATAGAGTTCAGCCTGCCTGATCTTGAGGTGAGAACTCTTTATTCCCCAGCCAAGTGTGTTCTGATACCAGAGTGCCTCTTCAGTTAGGGCATCATTGTCTGGAAGTTTATGAGAAATAGAAAATGCAGCACTCTTAAATTATGTGAAACTGCATGGAAATATGGGTGATTAAAGGTGTGCCCAAGGTTTTCCCACGCTGCACAGACTCCATCCCAGCCGAGAAGCCATACTAAGCAGCTATAATCGCTGTATATTCCTGCCTCAACAGAGAAAAATTCCTTTAACCAGATCCACGATTTAGTTCAGAATTTGGAATGTGTTTTGTTTGGCTCTTTTGAGAGAGATTTGTTGAGGTACTTCTATGATGAAAGCCCTTTTTAAAGTTATTTTCTTAATTTAGTGTGATGGGCACTTACACATTCCAGTCCAGACATGGGAAACCATAGCTGGGCAGCAGATACAAGGTGTATTTTCCATTTGCCTGTGCTGTGGACACACACAGCTGCAGGCTGGAGTCATCACCTCTGTCATGCCTTGAACACCCCTGTCCTCTTCCCTTCCCTTCAGGGACGAACTCACATCTTCAAGATCCACGCTCGTTCGATGAGTGTGGAGAGGGACATCCGATTTGAGCTGTTGGCTCGGCTGTGTCCTAACAGCACAGGTAAGCTGAATGTGTTCATTTCTTTGAACAGTTCTGTGTATGGGCCGTGTCCCCTGGCAGTCAGTGCTGAGTTATCCCTGTCTTTCCCAGGCGCCGAGATCCGCAGTGTCTGCACGGAGGCAGGAATGTTCGCTATCCGAGCGCGCCGGAAAATCGCCACCGAGAAGGATTTCCTGGAGGCAGTGAACAAAGTCATCAAATCGTACGCGAAATTCAGCGCTACCCCCCGCTACATGACCTACAACTAATACCTGGGAGGGGTCTTCCTGTTCCTCCTAAACTTCCTGTGGAACAAAATCCAAGTGTAGAGATTCATGTTGTGTTCTTGGAATCTAGAATTAAACGGGAGTGTTCCAAAGAGTAAGTGTGTGTTCATTGTGAGTGTTCTACACCAGCAGAGTGTTGCTCCTGTAGGGAAGAGATCTCAGTGAGGTTACAGTAGCACAGCCTAAACCACAGGTAATTTTAAATCAGATACCTGGGCAATGTTAGACATCCCAAGTTTAGATCTCTGGTCACCATCTACACTCCAGAACTTGAAATCCAAGCCATAGAGGTATGGGAAGACCCCTTAGTGACTCCAGTGTTTCTGAGGGTACTAAGAAAGGCTTGTGTGATGCTTGGCAGCGAGGTGTAGGTGTATCCCAAGAAAATGGGAGCTGCCACTGGAAGGCATGTGTGGTGGTCTGAGTCATTGCCCATCTCAGGGAAGACACGAAAGGACATCTTTTCCCTCCCTTGGTGAACACTGTGGTACCATCACAAGTGGTTTATTTTATCTTTGGTGGGTTTTTTATCCCTTTTGCTGAGATTCTTTGTTGTGTTTTAAAAAATAGTAAATGGTCAAGGAGGAGGGAGGTGTACTTTCTTAGTGCTAAGGGAAGGAAGATTCCTTTTCTCTGATCCTGCTATGAAGAGTTTGACACCAGTCTAGCAGTGAGCACTTTGATATATTGTATGACTTGTCTGAGATGCTGCTGCACACACAGGATGACCCTGACAGGGTCCTGGTGCTCCTGGTGCTCCTGGTGCTCCTGGTGCTCCTGGTGCTGGGCAGTGGCTGGGAGTTGTTGGCCACAAGCAGCATTGAAAGGTTAATCCTCGTTCATCTGACATGTTCCTGTAGAGCTGGGTGTGGTCAACAAAAAGCAACAGCCTTTCATTTTCCTTTTTTCAAGCGTTTCTTTAAAGTGGCTTGAGGGGAAGAGGTGGAAGAAATACCTGAGGGGAAAAATTACTTTTGGGAAATGCTTTGTCTTGGAAGTGAGAGAAGTTTTATTGTCAGTTGTATCAAAATGAGACCCATCAATTTATCAAGCTCAAATTATGAAGCCACTTTACTTTTTTTTTAAAGAGGAAGTGCATGCAATATGGAGAGAGAGTACCCAGCCCACGGACTGGGTTAGGGTTCTGGTTGGAGTCAGTATCTTGGTATGGAAACTTGGGCAATCTCAACACTTGTGTGTCATTTCAGGAAGAACATTTTAGGGAGGGATGCCACTTTATTGGTGGGACAGAATGTTCTCATTTTCAGAAAGCAGCACTGACAGCATCTCTTTATCAGGAGCAGCACTTCAAATCAAGTGTAGCTTCTACTTGAGAAGGATTAAGTGAAGTATGTAGGAAGAGTTTGGATCTTACCCGGTATCCTGAATTATCATCAGTACTCTTGCAAAAAAAGGAGGGGAGAGGAGCGTGACCCTGATTATTCCGAGGTACTGACCCAGACTTAGGCCATCCACTGCCAGCTGCTGTGGCGGGGCTTCAGCAGTGAGGGGGGAGGCCCTCCCCTGTCCCTGCAGACAAACTGGAGCCCTGTTACAAGGTTAAAGGACCCAGGGTGGTTTATTCTCACACCAACAAGCCTAAGGTAGGATTTAACACTAAGAAGTCTGTTAGTCAGTGCAGGGAAGAGGAAGTGGGTTCCCTTTTCAGGGGCTGGCTCAAGCTGCCAGGAGGAAGCAGTGCTGGTGGCAGCAAAGCAGAGGAACAGATGAGCAAAAGCTGCCAGATTTTGTTCTACAGGATGAGTTACCAGCACTGCTGGGGGTTGCAGGAGCACTTGGTCTGCATGGTCTGGGATGTGGGACTTTGTTGGGCAAAGGTTCTCAGTCCAGGTTCAGCAACTCCCCAGAAGTGCAGCTGTTATTACCAGGATGGGAGATCCAGCTTTAGTTCTATCCCTGTGAGGCCTGGCATGGAGAGGGCTTTGTGGGGGTGCCAGGAGTGAGGAGCAGGAACCAGCACAGAGGCAAGACCCGCCTGGAGCTGGAAACCGTTCCTGGCCCATCCCTTGGCATCAGACACTTCTATCTGGGGCCCTCAGCTTGTCCCTCATACAGAGTCTCACCAAGACAAAGCGGAAAATTTTCACAAGTGACATCACTTTATTTTGGAAGTTGACAGGATTTCAACGTGAACTGAAGAGACTACAGAGTTAAAAACTGAAGCTGCGACAAGCTGAAAGTAGAAAAATATACTGTATGTAGTAGATACAAAGGCTTGTTGAACTAGTTAACATTATAAAATGTACCAAAAGTTGTTTAAATAAGCACACACAATGTCTTGACATGCATGCACTTCATCCTTTGAAAGCCAGCTAAGCAGCAATTTCTGATGCAGAAAGCTTCCCATCCCTATGGGCAGGGGAGTCTGAGAAATTAAAGCATCTTTCCTGACTTCCCTGGTTCTTGGGAAACAGTTTACCTGAAGCAAGCCCTAATTGCAACAGAGCCTGAAATAAAGTATTACATTCTGTGATCAGAGGTGAGGAAGGTGTCTGAATTCCTTAGGCACAGGACCTGTGATTTGAGGGTGCTGAATGAAATGTCACTGATGTCCTGTGCTGTCAAAATAACCTGCAGAGAAAGACTTTTAGGTTCCTGCTTCTGCTGAGCTTCACAGTGATTATTGTGAGGGAAACAGGGGCACTGAAGATTTCTTTTGCATGACTTCCATTTCCATGGTTTTCATCTCACACCTGAAGTGAGGCAGTACCACAGTGGCCAGGCTGACAATAGAAAAAGAAACCCCATGCTACTGTTTCTTTTAAAAAACCCAAACATGAACCATTTTTGAGTTCTATTGAACCCTGTTTCTCAAAGCACTTAAAAGCTGAGGCAGAAGCAGCACTACTGGGAGGAAGATGGGCAACAGAAAAGTACCTTTTTTTTTTTTTTTTGACCACTGAGACTTTAGACCTTGCTTAAATTTTCATTCCAACTTAAGAGACTGCATATAGGGCATCAGTTCTTAATATAAATAGGCTTCACTCCTGTCTTAAACCAGTTTTGTCTGCAAACTTTAAAGCTAAATTAAGTTTAGCTTAAAATCATCTGAGTTCTTTTCTAGAAAGCCTAACTGGGTTTTGGCAGTGCAAGTACCATACTGATAATGTAATAATTAAACAATGAGTTTCTGACTTGAAGTTCACTTAGAGCAAAAATGAAGAAGTGAGTACAGCTGAGACAGGTTAGATATTTTTTAAAAGATAACTGTACCATCCAGGTTTAAAAACAGCAGCAGCTAAATGCCACCAGTGTGAATTCAATTAATCCAGCTATCAGATTATTATAAATGTTGACATCAGGCTTTAAGAGTCATCTAAGAAAGTTCTTTAAAGACACTGGTACAGTGTATTGCACTTGCAGAACAGTTACCTCCTGCAAGATCCCACTCGTAGTGAGTTAAAGTGCCCATTTTCTCAACATGAACAGGAATGTCACCTTGTCCACCAGATTCTGATTGCAGCAGAATACACTGAACTTTCTTTTCCTGCATAATTTTGTGCTTGTGTATTATTGGAAGGCTATACCCTGATCAAAGGAAAAAATTCAAGAGCATGAAGGCTTACATTTCCTTATCCACTCTTCCTACAAAAAATAAGCACCACCCTATACCCATAGATACAAACAGCCTCAGGCTCTCTTCAAACTGTGCAAATTAAATATTCAGAAAGAGTCTCCATCAGCACAAATCTGGCTCCCATTCTGCTCGATGCCACTCCTCAAAGGTTGGAGTCAGCCTGTGCAGCACACCCATCTTTCACTTGGCAAGCAAGGACAGCATCATGAATACTATGAAACAGCAACTCTCTTGTTACACTTTTATCAAAAAAATTCAGTCTTGTCAGCTCATTCATAACAGGGCCTATAAAACAAAACCCAAACATGGCATCAGTGAATACACTTAATTACAAAGATGGAAGACAATGGCATGCCAGGAAAAAGATGACAGCTTGTTCTCTTGTTGTTACTAAAAAATTTGAAATAGCCAGGTGGATCACATGCTACTTCTAGTCCAAACAGGTAATTCTCTTATGCAGACATAGACAGAGGCCTGTTCTTGGCAGAAGATGCTACAATCCCAAATACCGGATATTGGAACATTTCAGGCTTTTCTCCTTACTACATTACCTCAACAATTTCAAGATACAAAGTTCAGTGTGGCATTCACAACTTGCCAGCTGGAGGAAACGGGAGCAGGATCCAGTCCTCACAAAGATCATTACATCAGTGCTCTACTTCCACTAAAGTTAAAGCTCTAATGCATATGGGCTTGCTTTTCCTCAAATCCAATTTTACGTGAAGTGCTGATACTCCTGAGGCACTACTGGCAGCAGGAAATTTGGGAGCAGAGAGAAAGAGATAAAACACAATCTCTCCCGTAAAGAACACAAAAAAAGAAAAAAAAATCTCAACTCACCACTACAGCTGGCAATGCAGACACAGACACCGACTTCTTTGTATTCTTTTATAATCTACAACAGAGTTAAGCTGAAGTTAAATGCAGATAATACATCATCATGCACACTGCAGTTCTGGAAGCCATATACTGTGAAAGCTGCAGAGTCCACATTCCCCAGCATTCAGCTAAAACTTAACAGAATTAAACCAGTGATGAGGTGACATATTGGATTGTATTTGAGCAGGCAGTTATGTCTCATGCTGACAGCTTCCTTATTAGGTATCTGAAAAGCTTTCTATGGGTTTTTCTGGGGAAAAAATCCCTACTTACCGATTTTAGTGTTTTTGCTCCAACTGAATCCACAAAGTTCACTGGGGTGAAATCCAGAATTAAAGAGTGAATATTTGTTTTGGGCTCCACAAAATATTCATGCTCATCAGGAGGTATGTCTTGTACACTAGAATCTGCAAATTTTCCATTCACAGGTAAGTCATCACTTGCTATCTCATGTTTTACACTTGCTTCTACGTCGTTAGTCTGGGAGAGAAGATAAATACAGCTTAGAGGCAGTCAGTGCTTTTTCAACATAAATCCCTTTCCTCCCCTCACTCATGTGTTCTTTAAGCCTTTAAAAGGTGTACAGCTTGTGGTTACTACAGAAACTGGCCTGACAAGCACACATACTTCCATATCTTGTGTATATCAAGGTTTGTTCTCTTATGCCCAGCCTTTCTACAGTCACACACAAGCAGCTTAAGGCTGGTATCTCAGGACTGAATTACCCATTTCCTGCAAACAATGACACCTGTTCATTTTTACTGACATATTTTTACTCCTTGCCTTATCCTTGCTAATCCCATCAAGGCCTATGATTCAAAATAAGCAACAGCAATCAGGCTCTCAAGTTAGGCTTTTTTTAGGTTTCCCATGGTAAAATCACACACCAGTTCCCAACACGGGGGTGAGTTTAAACATGCATAAAAGCACAAGCGTGTCCTAAATAACCCTTCTCAGTGTATCTGCCCGACTTGGCCATGCCAGAATTAGCAGAGGGGATGCCACCTTCTTATCACAAGGGCTGCTAATTCGAATTATTTTATTGTATCTTATTTCTACATGATTATTCCAAGTGTGTGGAGAGGGGCAGAGTCTCTTTGATTTCTGCCAACACCAATGCTGAGATAACATGACAGGGTGGAGAGTTTCTGTGCCACTCTGTGCTACCTGAATGCAATCAAGGTATAACAGAATTATCCAATCCAGCAGTGAGCCTCTGATCCTTACACTGTTCCTTCAGTCACCTGTCCCCACTGCACAGCACTTGCTGCCTAAGCCCTGCTCCCCAAGCAGCACTCTGCACGTTGTATAAAACACAAGAATGGTAACACCTGAAAGCAGCCTGATAAAGCAGAGGTAAATATTTACCGAAGAGTTCACGAGTTTCAGCACAGCTTTCTTTCTGTGTTCATTTGCTGCCTTTATCTCCCTGGCATGGCGCTTCTGGGCTTTTCTCCTCGCTGCTAATAAGGCACCAGGATCCACTCCAGTCTATCAGGAGAAGAAAGCATGATCAGAGCAGATTCAGCTTGTTAGGATGGCACTGGAGTATCAATTTGCACTGAATTAATCACTGCCATAAATTTAAACAAGGAGCCTGCATTTTCCAGCTTCCCTTGGTGGGAGTGAGAACAGTATAAAGAAGGAATCATCTTGGCAAGCACTGTGTTAATAAGATGAGGGAGAGATGCATCTCATTGTTTTCTTAAAATCAGAGTGTTGTGTTTCAACCAAATGCTGATTGGAGTGCAGAGAGCAAAGGGGAAAGAAGTGCATTTGGGCAATAATCACTAATATCTCTCACTTTGTGAGGGCAAGTACCACCCAACTGTTCTGTATAAGACTCGTTATGGGAGCTACAGAAAAATTTTTCAGAAGTTAGTACAGGTGCAATTGTCACCATTTAGGCGGTTCTGCTGCTGCCACTGCCACCCAGTGAAACAGGCAGTGAGGCACACCCTGTGTGCAGGTGATCTGCTGCCTTGAGAGGCACTAAATGCCCACAATATTACACAGTCTTACACTCCAGTAAAGTTAGCTACCCAACAAGGAAACTTTCATTCCCAGTTTGTTTTCACTTCAGCAAATAGTTTCCTGCTGAAAAAAAAAGTTCAACCGGTTTGTGCTCTGCAGCCACCACTTTCCATTAACAAGCAGGCAGAATGAAGCTACACTTGCCTGTTTATTCCCTCCCACCATGTTGTTGCTTTCTAAGATAATCTGTAGCTGGCTGGAGGGTCACCTTCTCATATTTTACAGATCACCAGGGGTCACAGGCTAAGAAACACTGTGCTAGGGGCTACACTAAAGGAGCTGAAAGATGAGCATGTTTCAGAAACCAGTTTGAATTTTCAGGACACAGACATAGAATTTACTCACCTTTTTCTTCAGTGCACTTGTATACGACTCACTATTAGCAAAATAAAGTGATGTATTAGCTTGAAATATTTTGATTCCAGGATATTCTTTAACCTAAGGAAAATATTGGATGTGCACCGTTAAACAGAGTAAAAGCCCCTGTGTGATCACAAGACACACAAACATGCAGCAGTGCAACAGCCAAGCTTGGATGGCTCTCAGCACATGACAAATAAAGAAGGTTGGCACTGTTGTGAGCAAATGCAACCAGGAGATCAGAACCTCCCCCTTTCCCAGTGTAATACTGCACACTATCAATGCCTGGTAACATTTCTCCTTCTTTATTACAACAGAATGTACAGCCATGAAAAGAGCTAAATATTTGCAGTTCTCTGATGTTGCTATTTGCAGCTGGTATTACCATGAGGAGATCATGCAGACCTAGAATTGCTTCCTTTTAGCCTCCCTTTCTACAGGCATGACTTACTTCCTTCCTTCTCTCTTTTTCTTTCCTGACTTCCCAGGTACCAAAAAAACCAACCTTTCAAATTGTTGGTTTTATCCAGACCTTCAGACAGGTCTTGATATTCACTTCTCTCCCGTCCCTTACATGCAGTCATCTCTAAACAGGCTGAACTGTGACATTTTCCATGCAAATGAGCTGGCCAGAAGCAGAGACCCAGCCTGCCATATGCTGCCAATCCCATCTTTACCCAGGAGGAAATGCTGACTGCATTCAGTGTAACAAAGTGGAGTCTCCTCTCCTTTGCATACAGATATAAATGTGTGTACCTATACTCCTGCTTTGCATCATATTTAAAGCAGAACTGCAGCATCTTTTTCCATAGGTTTTTACAGACTGGTTCCTCAGTAAAGGGGGATGTAGCTTTCATAGCAGCATCTCTGAGAACATGGCAGAGAGTGCAGAAAATTGTAGCTGGTGTTTGAGAATAAATACAGCATGTTTATATCCACTGCACTGACAAAATATAATACTTTCATCACCTTTTGGTTGAAAAAAATGGCATTTATGAGAAGCTAAGTGCATGGTGAGCAATTGTGCCATTAATAATGTATATTTCACGAGCAGGGGATGGGTAGGATGCTGTTTTGAATAGTTTGTGCAATTCTGAAGAACAAAGTTTGGATCCTGGGTTCCATGGATTCCATGCAATACTGCCACACAAGTAAAAAAGGTGGCCTGTGGCCTAAAGACTTTACCATTTTGTACAAACTAGGACAACGGAACCAAGATAAAAGCTACTTTTGATCAGCTCCTGGTGAAATGTACGTGCAGTACAAAGAGCTTGCATTTTGAGCTTCTACTACTAAACCCAAACTTATTTCTTTCTTTTCAACACAGGTGAATGCACAGCAGACAGCACTGCATGTAGACTGTGGTAGGGCAAAGCAGCAAATTGCCACAGCTGTCTTTGCTCCACTGTATGAAACTCCTCAATGCAGAAGAACACATTCCTACCTCTTCGTACTCTTCCACATCACAGTAGATGTCAGTGTTAGGAATCTGACCGAGGATTCTGTATTGAGGGCTAGAGAGAAAGGAAACAAATATTTCTGTATTATCACTTATAAAGTGGAAAAGTGGGTGTTCAACACAGACTGAAACTTATTTTAAACAGTCATTCAGCAGGGCCTGTCTGGTACAGGATTATCTAAACTCTGGTACAGGATTATCTAAACATGGTTAAATGAAGCGAGCAGTTTATGGCAGAACACAATAAAAAGAAAGTTTGTTTCTGTCAGTGAAAAAACAATTCATAAGCTTAGCACTGAAATGTCTTTCTGAAAAACATGAGTCAAAGCATGCAAAAGTACAGGGCAAATTCTCTGCAGCACCAACTGGTGCAACTCCATTGACTGTCTAGCAAATATGCAAACTCATCCTGGCAGAAAACATGCTGCGATTTCAAAGAGCCACTCTGCTCCCAGGACATTGCCTAAGCAGATGAATATTCCCAACTCACAAGAACTGTGACAGCGAAGTACAAAACTGTTCTGTTTGCAAGAATAAAACTGTATAGAGATGGCAGAAAAATACTCTTATTTGTGCAGAGTGGAAATCTCACAATTTGCTTTCATTCCAATGCAATGAAACCAAGACTTTTACACAGTTTCCACCTGCATGTCTCAGACCTTGAGCCCAGAAGCCTCACATGGCAGTCCTATCCACACATGCAAGAAATCATTTCACTGCAGACATGGAAAGCTTCACAATAAGAACTCTGTCACTTTGAATGGGGAGAAGTTACTTGAAAACTGGAAGAGCAGCTACAGTATTTTACAAATTAGAACTTTCTTTTAAAATGCCTAAGCATTCACCTCGTGATAACCCGACACAGCTTCAGCTTGTCTGTGACAATTAGTGCACACAAAATGTAATCATGTACTGAAACTGGCAACAAGAAGATTTAAAGTTCTAAACTCTAAGCATTAAAACAAATAAACAAGATTAACCACTATGAGAAATGAAAAAACTTCTGTTTATTACTGACAGCGCAAGTTCATGCCCTCTAAAATTTTTCTCAGAAAAAAAACCCATTAACCCTGAGTCAGAGCTAAAGGGCATGACCTATCTTAGGAAACAAATTCTATACAGCATGCAGTTGAAAAGGGTGGAATGGACTTCTGTTTATTTGCACCCCTTAAACAAACAAAACCACATAGATCACCAAACACTAATTTTGATAAAGAAGAAATCTGACCTTTGTGTTCTGTAAATAACGGTTATCATTGCAAATGTTACTGCAGTAAGCAAACCATAGTCTAGTCCCAGGAAAAGAGAAGCCACAAAAGCTACCACCCAGATGGCCTAAAACAAAGAAAAGGTCTGAATTATTATGCATCTTTTCCTGTTAACAACAAAAACAGCAGCATAACCCAACTTCAAAACCTGTGTATCACTTCTGATCATGGATAGGCTCTAATGTAATCCATCATAATGGCAGATGGGAATTGCCTTAACCTTTCAGAAGGGCATAAAAGCTCATGGCACTGTTAACATCTGACAAACTCTCACATATTAATTCATGCCTTAAGTCGTGTTCTACCATCATCACACTCCAAATAGCTTAGGATAAAAAAAAAAATATTCAAGACCTGCAAGTAGCTCTAACTCAGTTCCATCAGCCAGTTCATCCAGGAAAGAAATACCACCAAAATGTTCCTGCCAATAAACTCTTAGTTCTGACCCACTCCAGCCAGGTTTTTGGTTTGTCTTAAAAGATGGCAAATACCTTCAAGTGGTTTTCTTTGTTACTCTGTTTTCAAATTCTTCAGACATTCCCACAGCCTTCAGTGCAGTTCTACAGAAACACTGCCAGAGCTTCGCTTTTACTACAACCAAACTACTACTGACCTGAGTTACAAGATTGTTGAACAACAACAAAAATATTCTTGTCTCCAACAGATCACTCTCCCAGGGTGGTTACAGCTCCCTGTCTTATGTTCATCTGCAGTACAACACTAATTTGTAATTCCTTGATAAGTTTCTACACTGTTCTGGGGATAGCAACAAATTTAATATAGTAAATTATATGCACTGAGCTGTGCAATACTCACCAGCTCGATCTTACTGGTTCTCCAGAAGTGCATGATATCTCCAAACTGTTTAAACATTCCCTTCAGGTTCACCATGACAATTGCAGCTAGCACTGTCTAAGAACATGACACAAATGCAATTTTCAGAAGCAAAATAAACCCAATGCCAAGTAAGAACTTCAAAGTATCACAAATAACTATTTGTGTGCTTTATAACTGATATAAGTCCACTGAACAGATGTTCTATTTAAAAACTCACAGCTTTTCAGGTAGTTCAGTGGACATGTGCTTTTACTGCAGCTGCAGAAATGGCAAACCAGTTCAGTACAGTTTGATTTACTCTTTCTTAGCAAGAGGAACCACATGCTCCTACACTTCATGCTGCTACACTTACACTGCCTGAAGCAGTAGACATTGGACTCTTTTCCCAAGTAAAAAGTGACAGAATGAGAGGAAATCACTTCGCTGTGCCAGGGGAGGTTTAGATTGGATATGAGGAAAAGTTTCTTCATGGAACTGTTTGTCAAGAATTGACACAGGTTACCCAGGAAGTGGTTGAGTCACCATCCCTGGAGATATTTAAAGCGAGTAGATGTGGCACTTAGGGACATGATTCAGTGGTGGGCTTGGCAGTGCTGGGCTAACAGCTGAATGCAATTCTCTTAAAGGTCTTTTGCAACCTAAACAATTCTAAAGGGGAATTGCTTGAAGGTATTCTTATGTTCTAAAGACAGAGTCCAGGATATCCAATACTAAAAACAACAACAAAAAGCATGATGGGTCGTTCAAAACACTATTTATTTCTAGGCTAATTTACAGCAAAAAAGCATACAAAATTTAAAAGCTTCTGGATCAAAGCTTAACTGTTGTTAACCCTCCCACATTCTCAAGTTCAAGCAATACTCATAGGCCTCTGTTCACTGTCAATGCAATGTCTAACTTGCTAAGCTCCCTTACCTGTGGAAGTGGTTCAAAAAGGTATCCAATAGCCACAATGACCAACAGAACCATAATTGCAGAGAGTGTACCTGCAATCTGAACACAAAAAAGGCAGAGATTATTTAGAAGTGTCCCCAAGGGGAAATATTACAGATCAACTAACCCCTTGTGCTTTCAACAAGGTTGGTTGTTCAAATGACTTTTAATTCCTTCCATTTAGTTCACCCATTTTGCCTGTCATGCTGCTTTCTATCCTGGCCCAGTCTGGATTTGAAACATGGGAAACTTCAGTTATTTCTTCTGGCCCAGGCAGAGAAATACAGCCATCTAGATAAGCTTCAGACCTGAGTGGTGGAGATCCAAAGAGTATAAACTTTGTTTGGCTCAAGATTTAGGTATTTAACATACCTGAGTTCTTCCACCGGTGCTTTCCTGGACAAGACTCCGAGACATTGAGCAAGTGATTGAAAAGGTTTGGAAAAATGACCCCACAGAGTTGCATATCCCCAAGGCAATAAGTTCCTGTGTTAAACAATAGAGCAAAAAAAAGCCAAAGGCAGTTATACTTAGCAGGTATACCAAGTTGGAGCTATCCATAGATATTAACAACCACATCTTATTTACAGTGCTTTCTAGCAACTTCATTGTAGAGAATAAGCAACCTAATTGTAGCTTATATTTGCAGTCCTCACACATGCACAAGCTGATGCATGTTGAATCATCTGTTAAACAAAGTCTCTGATGAAATGCTGGAGACATTTCCCATCCCTAAATGTTACAAGAATTAATCAGACTGAAAACTAAAATAAATGACAGCACTGCTTGTTTTAAGCATTTCTTCATCTTGGGGATAATTTGAGTTTTAACCCTGAATATACATGAAAAATGTTTCCTCATGCAAACACGATTCTTTGCTTCTCACCCTAAACTACATGTTTAAGACCATGAGCAGCCTTGCCTGTGTTTCCATGAGTGGTAATCCATTGCTGTACATGGAAAAACCACTGAGTATCCACTGCTTCGTCAGGTAAAGCCCACATGAGAACTGCTCCCGTGAGTGAGATAAGAGCTCCATCTACCTCAGTACAGTGTTTCTGATGACTAAGAAATGATTTGTTTCTAATGAAGCCTCCCCAGATTACTCTGCATCTTGCTGTTTGTAACTGAGTGATCTGAGTCATACATTTCCAATAGTTCTCAATGAGTTTTTCTCTTTTGCATTTGTACAATCTGGTTTTGGACTCATTTAAACACTTGGCATGCACTGCTACTATGACAAGGAGTTCTACAGTTTAACACCCAGGTGAAGTAGAATCTGGCACCTCCTGAGGAAAAGATCTAGATGCTGGACTCAGGTCAGTGATGATTATGTTTAATGTAAATAGAACTGATTGCATTCATGCAGCTACAGATTTGTCCTCTTTTCTCCTTGGGAAACAGAGCACAATGACATGAAGGATGAGATTAATCTAATCAGATGTAAAACTCTGTGGGTAAACTCCATTTACTCTCAGAGGAAGACAGTAATTTTCAGAAGGGAGAACAGCTGATCTGTGCTGTGTCAGATGTGTGCTCCAGGAGATGTGTTACAGCACAGGAACTCTTATCTCCCTTGACACCACAGTGATATCGACCAATAATCCAATTGCAATATTGATTCTAAATTGCACAGGAAGGCCAGAGTAGGTGAGGAGGACATACAATTTTCATTTTAGGGAGTCCCTAAACACAGTCCTTATCACTCAAATCATGCTCAGAATGCCAAGTACAGACAGGGCCAATTGCAGAAAATGACAAGTTGCCCACTTGCAATGGGTGGGAATAAGAAGAAATTATAAAACATAATTGGAATTTTTAAACTCTAGACGAGTTCTTTGACACATAAGGTACTGTATTTATCCCATGGGAACTCTATGCTTTGCTCTATTACAGAAAGCAAAGAAAATGTAGCTGCTCATCAGGACAGTATGGCCGAGTAATGTCTGTCCCAACAATTAATATTCATACATAATTCCAAATATAGCAGAAGTAGGTGTCCCAAAATGAAGCTAGAAGTGAAACTGGTTATCTAAACACAGCCAGAAGAAGAACTTAAAACTAATTCCTGGCCTTTAAATGTGTAGGCTGTCAAAAATCTGGCCTGATTCCACTATTGAAAAAACCCTCACTTTTGCCAATATCACACTCTACTTTAATGATGTAACAAAGGTGCTACTGAGAATTTTCAACAAAGTAACCCCACTACTTTTACCTGATTCCCATCGATGGTGTAACCATGTTTAAGGGCAAAGATCTTGGCCATTGATACAGCCATTGAAAATCCAACTATTGCTATTGCTACTGCATCCACAAATAGTGCTGGGATGAGCTGAATCTCCGGAACTGCTGGTGCACGTAACCTTGGAGATTAAATTAATATTTATAAATTAATACAATAAAAGCTATATGCAATACAGAAAAGGCACAGTCTTAATAAGAATGTATCATCCCTACCCTTGAGGAATATTCCCAACAACATCCACTTTGTATGACTCACTCAGATTCATTCCAGCTGAAACTCCTGTCCCAATAATGACCTAAAAATCCACAAACACATTTGTAAACATTATCTAAAAAGAGATAAAGCCACCCGAAGAGATATAAAGGTTAGCTGACTATGATTAATACACACAAGGGGTTACATGTATTTGTCAATCAGTTTGGCATGAGTTAGGGGCTAAAAAAGCAGATAAGAAGGAGGAAGCATCATCATTTTCCCTTCATCATGTCCAACTCATCCTGATTTTACAAAGTTTTTCTGTAAACAGTTAAATGGAACATGCTATGGTATGATCTGAATCACTTGAACTCCCTTTGCCTAAGCCAAGGTCAGGCAAGTTAGTATACTGGAAAAATCAAATGCAAGGACACTCCTGCCTGTGCACAATGGCATATTTTCATGCAGAGCCTATTACCTGTAAAGAGAACTGATGCAATAGTGAAGAAAGGAACATTGTTTTGCTATTGCCTATCAAAAAATACCCTATTACACCACCTCCCTCATCTCTCACCAGCATCCCTTTTCTTTGTTCCTTCTATCTAGATTGTGCCCATAGCTCCAATTATTCCCTTTCTTGAATCCATTATGTGCAGGTTGTTTGAGAGCTGTAGTAATCCAAGAACTCATTTTTAAATCAAATCACTTTTAAAGGCAAAAGATTGTCTGAGCTGCAGGCTTTGTGTGCATTATGATAATCTGTTTTATCCACGCATTTTAGAACAGTTGTTCAAAACAGAATCAGTGCTGCAGTCAGTTATCAGTCTCAGAAACAGAGAAAGGAAGTATTAAGTCCTGATGGTCCTGCTCTTCTTTCTGCTACTGCACTTCAGAAAGTGAGCAAGCCCTGCAGAACCTCTGAACAGGCATCTGTAAGCACCTTCCTTCAGGAGAGGGTTCTGAGCTCTTGGACTGCAAGTGGGAAATGCCACTCAGAGGGATGTCTTGCAGAGACTCTTGCAGGTGTCCAAACTCCTGGATAGAGAGGGTTTTACAACACATATATATGTACCCATTGCTTTAGGGGACTGGGGGTGTTTAAACTGCTTTTCAATTCTTCTTTGTGGCTTTATGCTCTCCATATGGGCATACCAGTTCTTAATTTTAACAGAATCCAAACCTTCAACTGTATCAAGGCTCAAATGAATTATGTTCAATGAAGTTACTCTCAAGCTCAGTAATATAAGATAGAACAGGAGATAGTTTCTACAGCTTTAGAATAGCTATATAATTTAGCCATAGAATCTCCCAGCTGGCTTACCACAATGATCTCCATAGGAATAGGAACTGGGAGCTTCTTCTTAAAGCGGAGATTGATTTCCTTGCCAATCAGCAATAGAACAATGCATGTTAATCCAACAATCAATGCAGCAATATTGGTTGTTGTTATCTTTGAAAGCACAGCAGCTATGCTCTGTAATATACCAGAAGCATCATAATTATTCTTAAGAAAATAGAATCTTCATGGAGATTTGCCACAAAAGAGCAAATGTTACACTGCTTTTCAGATGTGGTTTCATTCAAAATTTATAACCACTGTGAACAAGTGCCTCACCAAAATACCCACTGTTCCCACAAAACACAGAAGACTAGAGTATCTCAGGCAGAGAAATGCACTTGAATCATTTACAATATCAGTGTTCCTTAAAGGGGGAAAAACCTAGGAGAAAAAACTCTAATGGAGGAAGAAGTCTAAACTAAACCATGTCTCTCATCATCAACATTTTCACACATATTCCTCAGTGGCAGCTACCTGAAAGCAATAAATGCAAACTCCTGCTAATACCTTCAAATATTTTTTGGCAAGTCACATTTACTTAGAGCTGCATAAACAATTCTGAAACAATAAAGCTGCTAATAGAACCACTGAGGTTGCCATAACAATATGGTTAAATAACAGTGATCCAGCAATGCTGCTGAACTGACCCTTAATCCAAATAACTTTTAACTGAAAACATTTACTAAAAGGGTGTTAGAAAAAAAACCTGCTGGAATACACAAGTTGCTAGAGGGTAAATGATTCTCCATACCAATTATTCCTCCTTCCACTGCATTCAAATAAATAAATAAATAAATAACCTCTGGAGATGTCTTTGAAAGAAGATGAACATACTTTTCCTTAAGCAGATGGAAAATTGCAGCAGCTGTCAGGATGTTATACATTCAAGATGTCCTGGCAGTACACATCTTGAATTTATACCTTCCCTTCTATTTGTTTGGAAATTAGTATGACTGGTTCCCAGATCAGTGAACTAACAGCAAATTTTGGAATTAATCATTAATGCAGACTTGTTTCCAAAAGGTTTGTTATAGCTGCACAAACATACAAAAAGATTCCCACAAGGCATTTTCTATAGCCTACGTGTAGATGAAATCCTAAAGCTTCGTTATTGCTGGGCCAGCAATCTACTCAAAAGCTTAGGTTTTCACAAACAAATGAGATCTTCCCCTTTCTTCCACTCAAGAGTGTAAAGATTCTGAGAGTAATACTTTCTAGCTTTGCAGAACATGCCTGATCTACAGTAAAGCATTTCAGGACCACATTTTCCCCCAAGGCACAAGAGACCTCCTTCAGTGAACAGTATCTGTCTACATCACAAAACTACATTGAGCAGAATCCTAAAGTCTGCCCATCTCAGACTATGCAGATCGATCAAGTCACACTTGAGCTGCACTTTCACATATTCATACACTGCTATGGCACCTAAAGATCTCATACCCAGTGTTCAATACTGAAGCTTATTCTACTCAGTGCCAAGTAATACATAAAAACAGGAAAAGGCTTAACAACTAGATTCAGACAACACAGAATTTGCATGTTTAGTAAATGTAGTTACTCACATATACAACTGAGAGGGGTCCACTGTACCGGCTAGTCTTGATGCCGAGGAAATACTTTAATTGGGAAGTAAAGACATGAACTGCAGCTGCAGTGGTAAATCCTCGCACCAGAGGCTCTGTTAGATAGATGGCCACAAATCCAAATCGAAAGAAACCTAAACACAACTAATGAAAAAGGGAAGTGTCAACCATGTGACTCCCACTATAACCTGAATACAGCACACGCACCCCCGTCTCTCCTTTCCTCAATGCCCAAGGCAGATCAGGCAAACCTGAACTTGGCTTTTCTAAAGCCACAGTTCAGTAAGCAGCTATCAATGCACTCAGTCTTCCATGCCACTGGCAGGTCCAGTGTGAGATATGGGTATGTTACATATGCATTGTTTGTATGCATTTATGGACAGATTAGAGAACATCAGTTAAGTTTTTCTGATGGGATAGGAAAAAATGAAAAGGGGGAAGATGCCATTTTTTCCCAGCCCAGCTAAGATGGTAGATAAAGTCCTGCCTCCAATGTATCCTTCCCCAGTTCTGTTACGCGGCTGCCATGAAGCAGCCTGTGTTCTACCTGGAGCAGTGCAGAAGCACAAGTCAGGTGACAGGGCATCCACCATGACCCAGCACCCCCTGCAAGTCCAGCAGCAGCAGCTGAACTTGTCCTTACACCAAATTGTGAGCACATACCTGGATAAGTCCCGAAAGAAAGGCAAGAGCCACAGCTACCTGCACCCTCTTGGTATCCCTAGCACTGTAATATTCAAGGACATCTGTAACATTAGTAGAATTATAGTCCACAGAAATAATTTCATCAGGCACTTCTCTCACAGCAACGCCACCAACCATCATACTAACCACAGCAAAGGTGCCTGAAATAACAGGAAGAGGAAAATAATTGGTTAAAATCCTGGCAAGTTTTTTTTTTTTAGGAGTGGTTCTTACTGAGATATGTAGAATTACACTAAAATAAGAGTTTTCTACCTTAATAATGTATTTTTTAGTGCCCAAATCTGCTCCAGTACTCAGCACCATTAAGGCCAATTAGATGGTGAACATACACCTCTGCAGTAGGTAAGCACCATCATTTTTTCCAATCTCAGTTTCTGTTTTGCAAATTAAAGATTCATTCTGGCCACACAGACAGTTGACTGCAGGAATGAAATCGTAGTTCAGGAGTTCACAGCACACATTTCTAGATCTAATCTGATACGAAATGCTCTTCTATTGCTTCCAAAGTAAAATGGATAAACTAACAATAAAAAGTACTGGTTATGTTCCAAACATTTGTGTTTCTCCTATGCACGTAAATTTGAATCTATAGAAAACAACTGCACTTTCTATTTCTCCAATTTTATTTTTTACAACTTTATTAAACACACATACACACATACAGACAGACTTTCAGTTATCCATACAGATATACCTATTGATATGTGCTTGGAGGTTCCAAAAAAAGTATATAGAAAAACAGGATAAAAGGAAGAATATAGGCCAAATACTGGGGGAACAGCTGCCAGCAAAGCATAGGCTAAACCTAGAAAACAGACACAAATATGTATGTTAAGTAAACAACAAAAATAAACCATCTGAAGCAAAGGGATTTGAGCCTACTAAAATTTAACTCACCTAATAGGAAATCTAGAGACTTGTGACGTTTAAAAAACAGGTCTTTCAGTGAATACTCTTTAAAATGTATAATACTCTAGGGCAGTGCCTAGAAACACGATGGGTTGAGTCAGGAAACCAAAGTCTCTAATTACAGGCACTGCAGGCGTGTGTGTGTGTGTACTTGTGTGTACATTTGTGCACCTGTTTTGCCTTTGTGGGTAGAAGAACCCCTTAATAGCCAAAAGCCTTTCGTTGTTTTTGTTTTCATCTGCAGAAGAATTTAGTTAGAAACTCCCAAACCCCCATAACCAGTGGGACAGATTTGATTTTCTCCTCCTTTTCTGATCAGACATGGTAGGTGTTCATGGCAACCTATAACTGATTAAACATTCCCCTCCTCCCTCACCCCAGAATGGCTGGGATGACATAACAGGCTATGTTTCCACAAAACATGCTTCAAAATGTAAAATAAGCAGAGAATAATTTCTGACAATCTGTTAAGGTCACAGAGCTTATACAGTCTGGTATTCTTCCCAAAAACAAAGTCCCTTTTTGTCATTAAGCCCTGTCCAGTTCCATGCAGTGGAATGCAATCCACATCGTCCCTATCTGTAGTGGGGGCTGGCAAGTACACCAGTGGAGCTGTGGGGAAACAGCTCTAAGGGACACCAGGGAAGAACATCTCCCACAGTGCTCCCCCTCTGTGTGACTCAGGGTGTGGGTGTCATGGGACCAGGCTCACAAGCAAATGATGTGCACCATGTGATATGGCCCGTAACTGTCCCAAGCAGCTGCAGCCAAAACAACAGCTCTACACAGCTTGTGTTAATGAGAATTGACACCAGAACAGAACAAATGGGCCGCAATGAGAAAACACTGTATCCTGCCTTGGCTTGGTTCTGCACTCCCACAAGTGCAGGCTGGTAACACCTGAGGAAGCTGTGTGTTTTTGCCACAGTTGGGCAGACTGGTCCAATGGCCCAGTACAAATTCCAAACACAAGCAATGGTTCACCCACCATGAAGAGCCAGTGATACTCAAAAACACCTCTCCCTATTAATTTAAATTGGGAGACAAAGCATCAGGTTACAAAAAAAGTAAACCAAAGGGATCTTCTGTGCCATCCAAATGCTCTTCTAGTAATTCGGAGGGCCTTGTTTGAGCCTGACTCCTAACCAAAAATTCAAATTTCCATGAGAACTAGACTGCTGGTATCATTTATGCTCTTGCTCCAATGAGCACTTCATTAAGTACTTGTGAAACTCATCCCACATATGTTCTCTGACCCAAGGGGTACCTCTCCTGACATCAGCAAACACCCTGTATTATATATAACAGCCAGGCCTTTAGTATGATGATTAACTTAACAGTACAAGTAACCAGAACAGAAAATCAGTGTTCAAAAGTGGGAGGGTGGGTCTGTGTGAAGTTCCTGATCTGAATACCCTTTTATTCCCTTTCATTTGTACTGGCTTTTTTAAAGCCTGTCAGTGCCAAGGAAATAAAGAGATATTGACTTGATAGGAGGCCATGGCTTGAACACCATGGTCATTGTTGTTCTGCCTGGAATGATTCCCAGGCATCTTTGAACTCATGCTTGCTATAATTACATCTATTCCAGAAAAATGGAAGTTCAACTTTTGTGTTTTAAGAAAGTGAAAGATTAGGAGCAATTTAAGGGCATGTTTACAGTCACCAAACAAATAGTGTTTGCTTTAAAACAGAGACACAAAATTAAGTATAAAGTCCACTGCTGACCATTTATATTTTAGTGTGCTTTCAGGTCATGACATAAATTATGTTTCGTTATACAACTGGCAATGCTTGTATCTAGTATATGACAGATATGACTGAAAGTTAACCACATTAGCTATCAGTTTAAGATAAGTTGATGCTTACATGTGTGGAAGAAAAAATAACCTTAATTATGAAACACAAAACCAGGAAGATTCAGAAATAAAAAAATTATCTGCACAGTCTGAGGATTTAGTTATTTTAATGGGTTACCACCTATTAAAATCTTGGATTTATAGATGAATTTTTCAGACCTGCCTCCACCTAAAGTGGAACAAGTGAGATGCAAATATGAAATAAGTCAACATTGAAGTAAACTTATATATGCTTAATTACATCGCCCTGTGGACAGGGCTCTGCAGAAATGAAAGAATTTCCTTGACTCCAAGACCTCCTGGAAAAATCTACTGAGACTGTGGCAGCTGTTGTGAAGCTGCCATTCCCAGAGCAGTGGGCAGCCCATAATGATATTGCTGTAGATGTGCTGTTGCTTTCTAACCTCCTAACACTTCTGAAACCACTAATAGTAAGTGTCAGGCTAAACAAAAGATTCTACTGGTCCATTCACCAAGAGCTGAACAGAATAGTCAACACTGATTTTCTCTTTGTCCTCCAGAGCCTGCTCCTGGTTCAGGACCAGGCTCCACTTAGGGTGACACTTCCAAGTAATTTAACAGAAATTTCCACAGATTTTCAGTCTTGTTACAGATGATACTTTTGATTTATTTCCACCATGCAAATCACTGCCCACTATTATGGTTCCAGCATAAACTGGTGACTTCTAGCCTTAGTGATCAGTCTTTGGATTCTTGCATGTTCTTCTCTGGTTAAATTTAGTTTGGTTACTTCACACCAGTTGCTCTCTGAAACATAATGTCTGTATGTCTGTTAGATACTGCTACCCTCTGTAGGAAATTTGCCATGACTTTCAGGACAATGAAATCAGTAAGTAATATCGTGCATTCAGCAAAAGTTTACACATTCTCTTGAAGTGTGGAAAGTTGTTCTGCCATTGAGAGCTGTGGGTACTGATTAGAGAGGGAGCTTCTTTCAGAACTTGGTGCATATCACTGACTTGCAGTTTTAAGGGGATCATCATTCTGGGCTGGTCTGCAGAATCCATGCTGATCTCCACACAGAGCCCTGAGATACACATCCTGTTCTCAGGAGCACCTGTTTCAGGATGCCAAACACTACCATAAAAGCAAACAGAAAAAGCAAAGAAGAGATAATTAAATCTAGAGGTACACTCACCTTGAGGAAGCTGCATGACCCCAGTGCTTATTCCTGAGATAATGTCTCCTAATAAGTATTCCTTCACTGGGTAACGAGGAAGCCATTTTAAAATTGGTAAGAAACTGTAAAGATGAGACTTGGCTTTCTTAGAAGAACAACTGGAAATACAAAGCAGAAAGAAAGTTAGACACTAGCAGGGGACAAAATGTTGAAAAAATTGTCTTTCATCCCTATACAGGAAAATTAAAGGCAGGCTCGGACTCCTGATGACAATAATTTCTGGACATGCTTACGCACAAGCAACTACGCCTCCAGTTAATTTAGCCCTTAATCACATGTTGGTGCTGTCCACAAACCTTACGGAACTGGAGAAGAGAACTAAAGTCTTGTGAGGCTGGAGGTCACTGGGAAGTAAAACTGTTCCACTCTATGCACAACTGAGTGGCCACACACCACCTTTTACTGAGATCATTGCTAGTAACAATCCCCTGAGCATAACTTGCTTCCTGGTAGTGTTTTCACTCATCATAGTACTTTGCAGTGCTTTTTCCCATTTACTATTTGTGTGCTTTATACTTTTTTTGATCATAACATTTTACATTATTATGCTTTAAAAATGCCAGATCTATTAATTTAACCAATACTTGTTACTATCACTGAAGCCAGCAGCACTGACCCTTGTGGCTCTTAGCAGAGCCATTAACCTTCTGAAACCCTGACTCATGACAAATGAACAGAGCCAGGAAACACATATCTCTATCCAGTACTGCTATGCATCATGCTTTGATTGTATTGTGTAAGTTTAACCTTGGGTAAAAATGTGATACTGGGATTGTATAAATGCTTTCCTGTGTAGGGGAACTGCAAGAGAATTGCAGAGATTTGTTAGCATTTCTGAATTGCACAGTGAAGAAGCTTGCTGCTACAAGTGAGGGAGTCATCCATACTTCTCCATGTTTAAGTAGACTGCATCACAAGAAGGAGGATTTTGATCCACTTTTTTTTTATTCAGGATAGGTAAGTTTTCTGAGGTGGAATTAAATGTCTTTACCATTGAAGTCATTCCATAAACCAAAGCAAATCTCCAAATGTCAAATCATGTGAACAGGAATATTTTATAGAAAGCAATCAGGCAGAAATAATTTGTTGTCCTGCAGAACAAGGTTTGAGCAAGAAATTGAAAAAACTCTGCAAATGAAGCATGGATAAACATAAAGCCAAAGAGAACTTAACTAGAACTTAAATCCCCTGGTACCACAGAGCAAGAGAAGCACAGTTAAAGACATTTCATGTCTAACCAGATGATAATTAGATTCCAAGGCAGTTAATTAAAAGCTACAGAATGCCTTCAGTAAGTTCTTATTAGACTAATAATTTAGATTTCTACACAGCTATCACACATCTCCATTCTTCTGTGAAAGGATCATGTGAAGAACAAATTTGGCTCTAAGTATTTCCACATAAAAAGGACAGATATTTTTCTGGGTCTTATGAATTCATGTCACGTGATTTGACTAACAGTTCACATTCCTATGCTGCATATTTTCCTTCTGCACTCTGATGAAGGCAATTCAACTAATTTATCCAACATTTTTTAATACAATTATACATTAACATTAAAAGCACATATATGACTTCTTCCCAGTCTTGCTGAATAGTCAAAGCAGAATTAGTGGTTTTATCTTTTAGGTTTCTTTGAAAAGATTACCAGCTAATTGCATGAATCAATTAAGAATTATAATATTTCTAATCAATAAAACAAAGTTAAGACAAAAAACCCTACCGACAAGAATGTGCAATCTTCTGCCCTAAGGTCTGAGGGGTTCTCTGTCGCCTGTGCAGCTGTCCTTGCAGGAGCTCCTGGTTGTATATTGGTCTCTGCACACAATACCTTTGGGTTTGCTCAAGACACGCTTCTTGTTCTTGAGCATGTTCCATAGTTGATCTCACAGAGCAGCAGTGAAGGAGCAACAGTTCCACAGTCTCCACTGAAAAACCTGGTTGCAGACAAAATAAGTTTGGTTGCCTTTTTAGCCTCAGATTTGGCATTTCTGTTCAAATAATGTATTCTGACAAGCTAGAGACAAGAACTGTGATTGCAGTCTAATTAAATAATCTCTAACAGCAGTAAGAAAATAAATCACACTCACTCTTTCGTATATGCAAGCTATTAATTTATGCTTCTCTTGTGTAATGAAAGCTTTCGCATTAATTACTTTGTAAATAATAGCTGAAACGAACTTGGAAAGTTGTATTCATGTTTATCTGGATTTTCCCTCAGTTTTTAAAGAACATGTCCCTGTAGGAGGGAGATTCCTTTACTGCTGAGTTACTTCCTGCTTACTCACAAACTGGCATGTCCATTATCAAAAGACAGAACTCTGACTTTAACACTGAGAAACCCATTTCTTTCTTCCAGATTGTCAGTTGCTTCCTGCAGCCATCCACCTGCTTTCCCCTCTATTTCAGAGGCTTCTTTTTGCAAACAGAATCTCAAGGATGCACAATTCGCTACTTTCAAACAGTTCTTATTTCAATGGGTGTACCACTTACTGCTATTCTCAATCTGCACTCACTAAAACAAGAGTCGGGAGATGCGCCCAGTGTTAAAACTAGCCAGAAGGTTTGTAAAGATCTCTTTGTCTGTCTGATTCAGTGCCACAAACATCTTAACATGTTTTAAAGGCACTCTGCTAATTCCTTTGCCCCATGTTTGCTGCTTTTAGAAATATTGGGCTAGAAACACAACTCCCAGTTATGAGCAAAGTGACAGGACTGCTATGTTGTTAGGCAGAGATGCTGGCTAGTGCCACATTCGATGACAGAACGTGAGCGCAATGGGAAACAGAGCTACCACTGTGAACAAGGCCTTGGGCTCAAGTCCAGCAAGTCACTTAAGCATGTGTTTGCCTTCAACCAAGGGAGCTAACCCAGGGGTGGTTCAGGTTTTAGCTGTACATCAGTGCTTTTCTGGGAAAGGGTTACCACGCAGAAATTAAACAAATGCTACCTAAACACCCAGACAAAGCTAACCATGATTGGTCCAACATTATGATTCAGCAAATACAGTCAAGACCATCAGCAAAATACCAATATTGTTATCTATGCAATAGACTTCAGTCTGATGAAAGTGCTAGAATTTTCCACTCAGGTCTTGGTAGTTTCTATCTCTTAGGACTGATACAACCTAGCTTCTCTTCAGTTCTCAGTAATTTGTAAGCAACATTTTCCTTACACTGTTAGTCACAAAAGGATATTTTCATTAGAATTCTAATTTTTTTATTTACACCACATTCTAGATTGGCTTCAGCTTTATTATGTGAAATAAAGGTGATCCTGCTTGAGTAGGGAGGTTGTCATCTATGATCCCCAGAAGTCCCTTCAAGCCTCAACCATTCTGGGATTCCGTAATGGTCCCTTATGTCATTATTCACATAGAATCTATCTTTTCCAGTGATTAATTGATGTGTTCTGGCAACATTGGCCTGATCTACAAATTAAGAAGTAATTTTAATCAGTCCTAAACAGAAAATCCACTCAAATCAGAACAAAAACTGCAGCTGCATGCAAAAGACACAAACCAAATCAGTTCAATGGCTTGGTTTTGGCCAAACTTCTCCAACGAAATGAGAATGCAATATCAAAACATTTTTAGCCAAGGTTTTAAAAACATGCACTCTGCCTTCTTTCTGCTACAAAGGACAGCAACACAAGACAGTGCCCTGTTAACCCCAAACAATTCAGGTCCCAAATTTCTACATTTGAGTTTGTTCAGCTTCATGTAGATTGGTTAATATCTGGAAAAGATATTATCTGGAAAAGATAAACACATAAGTTTAAAATGTAAATCTATACCTGGAGGGGTCTGGAAATCTCCAGTTCTGTACACATGCTCCAACTCTTCCAGGTATTATGAGCATATGCAGAACAACAGAAGTTCCATCCTGCCTCTGTTTTTCATGGTAGAAAAAATGATAGAGGTGTATTTGACTAACCGAGCAAAGCTCAACTCTAAATCAGTTATCCAGATCATGACAAGTTTGGAATACTAGCAGAGGTCACAAGCCAAGTTTCACCACCACTCAGTCTGAAGGTTTTTAAGCTGTACATTGAACGTTTCTGATTCTGTTAGAATAAGGAAGTTACACTGCACTGAATCATGAGAACCAGCTAACATGAAAGTAAGCTTGAGGGAGGATACAAGAGGATCTTGTCTTTACCTTCACAGTGGATACAAGAACGTGGAAAACAAATCACATGTCATTAAAAGAGGTCCTAAATCTACCTAAAACTACTGCTAGATATATCATGTTCCATTTTTCCATGTCATGTCACCAACTTCATCTTAACAGCCCTGCATAAGCATGTTCTCTGATGGCAACCTAAAATACTAAGATGTAGATAATACAGTAACAACTACAGTCTTTAATATCATCCCTCTCTTTTGCAAAAGACACAGAGAGCAAGATTGAGATGCTTGTCTTTATGAGCATTGTCCATACAGTAGCAAAATAGTAGCATTTCATGACTAGTTTGAGTGTTTCTCCAAGTGTTTGCTGTCTGACAAACTGCCAACACAGTTATCCATGGCTCAGAAACTGAGTCTTGCCCTTCACTCCCAGAATGCTTGAAAAGCAGGTACTGCCATTTTCATGAAAACAAAGCTGACTGCTATGATTTCTGAAAACGCACAGACCTTTACCCAGAGGAAGAGAATGGCAATGGTGGATAGAGGAATACTGCTCTTGGACAACCTTTGAACTTCATGGCAAGAATAAAGTTCAAAAGCTGTAAGAAACACTATCGTTAATCTTATCAGCCAGATATGAGTTGAGTTGAAGTAGTTAAAACCTGTATGCAAAAGACTTAAGAGTTGGCAATTCTTTATCTCACTGATAAAGGCCTGTCTTATGTCTTTACTGCTATTATCAAATTGAAGGTGTTAAAGAAAAAAAAAAGTAGAAGCAAACATTAATTTATAACACTATCACTAATAAATTAGCACTTTCTCTTCCCAATCTTAGCTGATAAAGGAGGTCTGTCAAGCCATCTGCACAGATTTTTGTAGAAGACAGTAATTTTTGATCCAAATCACATGAGTCAGAGTGCAACCATAAAATTTCTAGGGACAAAGATTTGGCTGCTGTTCCTCAGATTCAAAATACAACTATGGGGAGGAAAAAAAAGCCAGAAGGTGGAGATATTAAGAATGGTGTACTGTGTGACTGTTGCAGCTTTAATAGGCACTTTTGCTCCTAATGTGTATCTAACCTGAATGTGTCTGAACCACCTAAGGAAATGGGGGAATCAGCAGCAAATCCATTGTCTTGCCTGTTTTAAAAGAGCAAACCCCCTTTCTTTTGGAAGCTAAGCACAAATTGCTTTAAATAGCAGAAAAGCACAGGTGGACAGTACTACTACTGTGTTACAGTGTGTCCTCTGCTAGAGAACCCCAAGTTTGATCATGAACTAAAAAGTCTACAAAATATTTTGTGTCTCCAAGCTTACAAATACAGGTGACTGCCATCAGCCAAAGGGCTGGCGGAAATACTGCCATTCTATGTAAAATATGTTCTCCCAAATGTACACTGAAAGGCACAGTTACTGCAAAGTCTGTTCCTACTGTCTGAAGAGGTGAGACAAAAATCCGGGTGATTTTAGGAACCACATAATGGCTCATTTCTTTCTTTCCTCTCTGGCCTCATTCCCCAGTGCCCTATGCCCTTCCACTTATCACCTTGAGTGACATGTACAAAGTTGTTTTTAAAAATATGCACAAAGGTGTAAAATGACTGGGTGGGGTCATACTGAGTGTGTTCTCCTAGTTTTATTGGACTGTGCTCATTATTCTCATTCCTCCTCCATTACTCCCATTAAATCCACTAACAACTAGATTTTTAAAACCAGAAGCCTTTATGTAAAACTTCGTAAATTTAGAAATGACTTGTGAAACAAACAAAATTTTCCTTGTGTAGGTCCTAATCTAAGAAATGCACTCCAGGAGTAAACCTTTGGGGAAAAAAAATCAAGACCTTAAATTTCTATGCAGCTTTCAGACAGGCAAAATTTCCACTTTACTCTTCAGAAAGGTGAGATGATTACATAAACTGTGTTTGGTTGTCTAATAAAAGCTTCTCCACACACCCATGGGGTTACTGAGAACAGCAGGATGGAGAACCTGGATAATACCCTGGTGGGCTACTGCCAGGGCCACCACATGAGCCATCAGCCTATCAAAAGCTCACCCCCACCAGTCCAGAGCACCACACAAGGGTCACCTATAGGACCCTGGAAGTCCCTGCCAGTTCTGGGTGTGGAAGCATCTGCCCATCTCTAAGAGTAAGAGCACACAGGGGCAGCAAAAGGGGTCCAGGGAAGTCCTGGCCAGTCACACATGTGATGGTCTGTACCAGTACCTGGAGTGGGGCTACAGCCTTGAGCGCTCATATGTCAGCTCAGCTGGGGAGACTGGGATGAAGGAGCTGCTGGGCAGACTGAGTGTGTGAGCCCATGTGCTGGAGGGATCCACCCTGTAGGTGTGTGATGTATCTCTACATATATTCTCACTATTGGACCTCCATCCTGCTTAGCCAGAGAGCAGAGGGGATGAAGCTGTTGGTGTTGCCTCTCTGATATGCATGATTTGCCATGTACAGATGTAAACACATTGTGTGTGTGTATTCTGTGTCTGTGTGCCTATGGGAAACACATCTTTAGCCTTGGAACTGGTTGGATCTGGGGATATGGAGCAGTAGCAGCAGCCTCATTTCTTAAGGCTGTTGAAATCAGTATGATGTATTTTCCTCTAATGAACCTATCTTAGCCACTGAAAAGAGCATAATAATAACATGTGGGGCATAAAGATCCTTCTCTCAAAATGATAACAAATTAGATATATATTAAAAATAATAAGATTATTTAACTGATAAGAGGTAAATTATATTTCATGTTCCTTGCCAAAAAATACTTTAGTGTCCAAAGGTTTATTCCAAGGACTAATGAATTCATCAGTGTCTTAACAGTATCTCTTCTCAACCAGCAATCTTATGTTTATTTTCATCAACAGAATGTTTAAGGAACCTGTTATGATGATTGAGCTGTTTAATCAATTCCACATAAGACAAACACCTGGAACACTTTGAGCAGCAGAACTCTGGTCTCCTTCCCTCTGAAATATAGATAAGGGATGACTTCTGTTTCCAGTGTAAACACACTGATGACCATGAGAACCCATGGCAATATGATCATTCTTATTCCTGCTTTTTGTAACTTCAGTGACCTGGGATCCTAGTCTGCCATCTTCTTTCCCTTTGCCAAAAGCAGTAGCTAGTGATAGTGGAATCAGATAATCAGAATGGTACCACGGTGGATGACCCCTTCGTTGTGCTTAAGTTGACTGATAAGGACATATACCACCTCAGAGACAGGTAATCATTAGCCAGCTTCATTTTCCAGAGAAAATCCACTGCCAAAAACTTTGCTGGAGCAGTTTTCATCATAAAGCTCCAGTTGATCAGAGGAGATAACATAAATCAAGATCATGCATACACACCAAGCTAAGCCAAAATAATTTCTGTACTTCGTGTGATCTCAGTGCACCAATGACCTCCAGCAGCTGGCTCATTTTTTCAGGCAAAGTGGAACACACAGACAGCAAACAAGTGTCTGTGCAGAAAGACATTACTTCATTCTATGATACACCTCCTTCTGCAGAGAAGCCACCAAAAGAATTCTCCCCTCTCTGCTTCATCAACTCTGTTTACACACATCACTAGCCTCTCAAGTGCTGCATCAAGTTAAAAATAAACAACAAAAAAATAGAAGGCTGTTATTTATAACCAAAATCATTTCAGTCATCATGTTTACAGTGCAAACCTCTCAAGTCACAGAGGAAACTGAACGATAGTAGAACAGTGTGGTCAGAGGAAGAAATGACTGAGGTGCAGAAAGGGAAGAAGAGAGGGTTTAAAATGGGATTATAAATTTATATTCCACTTTCACTGCTGAAAACATGGCATAAAGTAACTACATTACTTAAGTCACATGAGGTTTTGAAGTCTCCAAGGAATCTCTACAAGGCTCTCTTTCTAACACATTCTGAAAGGATCTGTTCCTCTGCAAAACAGGCTACAGCCACTGCCACTGCCTGAACAAATTCCTGAAGAACTGATGCTTCTGAAAGGCAACACAGAACTTCAGCATAGGGCAGCCACTCCTTGGTAAAGTAGTAGTGCTAACTTTTTATCAAAGCTGCAACTCTTGTCCTGATAGTTCTGAGACCTTCCCTATCCATGTTAGGATCTGCAAACATTTTGTTCTTGGAAGCTACTTTGTAACACACATTTTTTGTGTTTATCTTTTTTCTGCACTAGGTATCAAAGCAAATCCTGTATGAGCAGTAAGCAGAACATGACTTATGATAGATTCTGTCCCCATTTATGGAACTGTTGGTTAAGATGTTATCTAAACAACAGCATTCTCCTGTCCCCTATGTACTTGAGTGTTGCTTCATGATCTGAAGGCGTGTGCCAGACAGTGGGAATAACTTTCCTCAACATTTTGATGCCAAGGTTACACCTAAAGGCCATGAGTGCAAGGCAGACACAGGCCAACACTGCTTTTGCTTGAAATATTTAAAAATAGAATAGCAAAAAATGTGTAGAGAAGTTTCTCAAATAAGTATTTCACAGCAAACCCCTGCTTTATTTGCAGTTCACCTTATGGCTTCATATTTCTTCTGTAGCTGATGAAATTTTAATGTGAGACAGCCCCATGTCTGTTCTTAACGGCACAGACAAGAAGACCAACCCTCATAGAGCTGAAAACTTCTCCAAATGACTCCAAGTGTGTTTGGCAGAACAACCCTGCATGAATGGATTCCTGCAACAGCTACACTAGAACAGAGTGTCTTGATGAAGCAACTGGAAGAGCAAGAAGGGTATCTGGGTTGAGGATCGTCAAATGAAATGAAGAAAGGTTCATTGAGTAATTTTCTGATGATTTCTTCTTGTAAGAACCTTTCCTTCTTTCTTTCTTTCTCAGGAACACATACACAAAAGAAACAAACGTCACCAGAACGCGGGGAAGAAATAAAATCAGATTCACTACAACTGTAGTTAGACTCAAGTCACCTGTTCAGCTATATGGACATAAATGAAACACCAAAAAAAGATCATATATATTTGATTTTAAACATGAAACCGGCAAAGAAATAGAACTAGAATCATATAATACAGAAAGCAAAACAAGCAAACAAGAAGCCCAGTGCAAAATTCCAAAAAGAAAAATGCAATGAACCAGAGACAGTCGATAAAGAAACAGTAAACCTGAAAGAAATTGCGAGGGCTTAGAAAACAATGTTACGTCAAAGCTGTGAATCTGTGGCAGGATCCTGGTAAAGCAGGAGATGCAGGGTTAGATGCTGAAGAGGTAAATGAACTCAGGTATAGCTTTCTCTGGGAAAGGACTTGAACAGTGTTACGCTACAAAGTTATAGCAGCAGCAGCAAAACTTCTGTATTTAGAGAAGACATTACAGTTGTCCGTATCTAGGAAAGATATGTAGTTTTGTTCCTGATGTCATCCTTCAGATCTGCCTGAGCTTAGTAGAGCTCTGTGAGAACAGGAACAGGCAGCTCCCTGTGGGCATCTCTGAGTAGCAATCCAAGTTTTCTCCTGCATGGGGTATGGATTTTTAAATTCTGCTCCATGAAAACCACGTAGAAATTTTGTAATAAAAAATTAGTTCAATCCTTAATTGAGCTTAATTGGTTTGTCCCTACCAGACTGAACTCCAACCAGGATGTTTCAAACAACAGACACACAGCAATCTTTGATTTGGATTGGAAAATGCTGTCTGTGCCCTAGAATCACAGAATGGTGGAGGGGACCTTCAAGACCACCTACTTCCAACCCCCCTGCCATGGGTAGGGACGCCTTCCACTAGACCCAGTTGCTCAAAGCCCTGCCCAACATGGGATGAGAGGTTAGTTATGAGAGGTTTTCTCAGGAGTTATCAAATCTCAGCCCTGCCTCAGAACCTAATTTCCATAAAATAAATGAAAAGGAGCAATTTGATCTTTGCTCTAGCCCAGTCTATGTGTCAAAATCTCAGGCTTTCAATTAACAGATTAAAATCTATTAATTAGCTAACCCACACCCTCCCCAATAACCACAACAACACAAGAACAAAAACAGAAATGGACATACAAAATGGTGTGTTAACAGTCAAAGCAGAGCAGTGTAACTTGAACCACTGCCTGGGCAAAACCAGTAAGCTTTCAATGAAGGCTGGAGAAAAAAAGATTCTACCCAGGCAGTAAAAATACAGATTAATTGTCAAAAACCTCCCAGGAAGGCAATCACACTATTGTTTGTCACACGTAAGGTCTTCCCAGCTTGCTACTGCACAAAATGAAATAAATAGTTATCACAAAATACGATCTAGCAGGACAACACTCTGCTGGCTAACACATCTGGGGGAAGAAACATCTGAATAAGGATGGTGTTTAATTCAATTAAGTTAACTGAGAAATCAATAGGCTAATTAGAACTTGAGAGTTTTAGCTTCAGCGTGGTTTTCTTGTGCTAAAAGTTACAGGTTACGAAACAATCAGATAGAAAAAAAACAGAAAAGAAAGCTTCAGCAAACCAGATCTTACAGAAAAAATACATCAGCAATAAAATAGAAGAAAAAAATAGCAGTCAGCAGTTCATCGGGCAGACACCAAGAGAGGCAGAGGACTCAAAGGACTCTGTGCTTTTCCAGGAAACTCAGTGGCTGCACAAAAGTCTTAGTTTCATTTACAGAGGCTACAGTCCAAAAAAATAGTAGTTTAACACAATACTTGTCCGTCCATACTGTAACAATAGTCAAAGCAGATAAACATACGTTTGGTTCTTCTTTCTCAAGTTATTAGCAAAAAAGCAAGTGTTACAGCCATGTGCTAGATCTGTGCCTGTTTTCCATGATTTTAGCATCACACTAAATAACCAACTTTCCATGTGGTTTTGGAATAATTAAGTTCTAAAAACACAGAATTTTTGGGGACAGACTACTATACCCATGAAGAACTTTGTGCTAAAGATATGATTTGAACCACAGTAATGGACTAGACATTTCAAACAAAAGGTGAGATGCAATGGCTGTTCAGTGCTCCAAGTTGTAGGATCTGATGGCTGAATCCAACAGAGCACTTCAGTAAGTATTCAGGATAGAAAACAGGGATCAGTTTGTGCCAGAGGTTAAAAACGTCACCATTTCCTAGGCCTTTCACCTGGATTATGCTCAATCATCTTCACTTTTTTAAATCATGTCAGCCTTTAAGCAAACTGTTACCCTGCACACAGAGTTTGTACAGTACAAGCAAAAAAAGCACATCAGCTCCAGACACATTACTTAGACAGAGGAAATGTGACCAGAACCCAAGCATGGATGCAGCAGCAGGCTTGTTTCTTACTGGACTTAAGAGCTTTCCCTCTCTGAAATCTGATTCTGAATGTAACTCAATATTGTCCCACCTCCCCCCATACAGATACCTTTAAATGCAATGAAGAATGAGACTGATGAGTTAAATACTCTCAAGCCTATACAAGGAAGTAAATGCTACTACAAATTGATATGCTTTATCAGCTACCAACAGCAGCTCTGCATGTGCAAAACTCCATTCCCTCCCTCTATACCTTTTCCACACTACATTTCAGAGATGTTTCACAGTACAGTGCAAGACGATTAACAAAACACTTCAGTTCAGAATACTGCTAAATGTGGAACTGAAACAGCTATCGTGTCTTAGGAAGGCTTAGCACTGTCAGAAACCAAGGGTTTCAAAGTGTGACTACTGTCCCTTGAGGAAGGCAAGAGGTGATCCCCACAGAGTTAATTCACTGCAAGCTACCTGCACGTGCTTGCTTCTGAAACACAAGTTAAGCACAGTTAATTACCTTAGTTCTTCTATTTCTACAGTGGCAGTAAAGTAGCATCCTACTAAATTCTGTAATAAAAATCAAGACACCTGTTAACCCACCTGTTAACCTGTTACTGCACATTTAGTAAAAGACATTTTAAAAGTCTGTTTGCAGATTTTAGTCTTCCTTTGTGAAAACTTCAGCCAAAATGTTCCAGTGCCCAGACCCTTGTAGTCAGTCATCCACATAAAACCCAGTGCTGTACAACTGTATTACTGGGATAGATATATGTATAGATAGAATGTATATTCTGCTGATTCATCAGCAGAAATAATGGCAGCAATCTAATGTTTTTTTCTTTTCCTTCCTACTGGACTATCCCTAAATGCCTGCTGCAACGGCCACTTGGGTCCTCTGAAATTTCGAAGCATCCCGAAAAAAGCTTTCAACCATATTTCAGTGTTCAGACAATTAAAAGTTTTGCAATAGCAGCATGGGCACGAGCACGGCAAATTTAAGCCTACTTACTCTTCTGGCTGGCTTTTCCTAGTTGCTTTCACTGATCCCTTGTAAGGAGTTCAAAATGTTCCCACAGTTCGTCAAGTTGAAAAACACTGACACAAGGAAAGGCAAAATCTTCTTCTTTGCCTGAAAATTGGAAGCGCGTG